>NW_013666583.1:73037-82252 GCF_000517525.1 Limulus polyphemus | reverse complement strand
TACTTTTATAAACACACGCTATAATTCACAGTGATTCACACACTTTACTTACGGTGTCTACTGTTTGCTTGACTCAATTATCAATTATTTCTCTTCAATCTATCTTTGGCTTATATACTAAAAAAGAGGGCGTCTAGCAAATGCTGGGACATTCATGAGGTTGCCCGATAAGTCGCGATCCTTCTAGAAACTCCAGCGCAAATGCTCCCAGTGCCGCGTGACTTCCGCTGTCATAACAATAATAATAAAAATCAATACAAACTGGACAGATTTACTTTCAAATATAGCAAGAAATTAATCAACACCAAGAAGCTTGATACTAAAGCATCCAGGTCTTGAAGGACCACAATGAGCATGTCTTAAAAGAAAGTCAGCAACTTAATTACACCTAGATGAACAGGATCAAATGATATATGTGTATATTAAAATCAACAACTCACTCCCACTCAAAAACACACTATCAAATTAAACAAGTCTAGGTGGAAATTAACAGCTTTAATTAAGCATATTAGAATGAATTGGTCAACTAGACCACCCTTGGAACTGTGAAACTTTGTAAAGTACTTTAACTAAATACTTGTCTGTGAATTTCTAAAGCTTCAGCTAAGTCAGTACGAGTGAAAGCTGATTTCCATGCTAGGAATAAAAATATTTCTTTTCATCTTTGAGTTTCACATTACATTTATAAACTCTAGAACCTTCTTAATGAAATGTTATTTCCTTTATCCTCACAATAACTGTAGAGAAATTATCAATGTAATGAAATAAAGAAATGAAAAATATGTAATAAAATTAATAAAATCATTTTACTTCTATATTGACTGCAGTATTGGTCAGAAAGTTCTAATTATTAACCTTTTTACATCTGTTTTCTTTTAATATTATGATTTTATTGTTGTACTTTGTACCCACTGGAGCAGTAATCCTCACATCGAAAGCAATAAATCACAGAAGGAGAGCATTAACTGTTTCCTGTAGAACTATTGTAAACAGCAAATGGCCTGAACATTATGTTTCTCACCATGTTGGTGCTAGTGAAATTTTAGAAGTTATATTTTACTGAAGTTTTGGTCAGCTGAGTGAGAATTTTAAATATGGGTGCCCCCCAAAACAAATTCAAGTAACATTGAAACATGCATTTTAGAACATAAAAAATATATCAGACACTAGAATAGATTGGCCAAAAACTAGTATAATTCACCCAGCTATCATAAGCTATAAATATGTTTAGAAAAATCTGTTACTGTTCAGAGAATCAAAACAGATCAACACAAACCAAACAATTCTTGTTAACTAATGGCAGGTAAATTGAATGTAAAATTGTAAGATTTGCATAAAGGTTTATTAGTTATAAACATGTCCATCAACCTTGTGGAGTTGATTGACAAACAATTTCAAAATCAAGAGAGAGAGAGAGGAAGGGGGGGGGGTAGATTATCCAGTGAGTTTGAGAAATTTACTGATATCTCAGAAAATCAAGGGGGTAGGAGGTTCAAATTTTAAATTCTTGCTTGTAATTATTTTAGAAGTTAGAAAATATTGAAGTAAAGAGGTTTAAGCTCAGACGTGTCATGAAAAATGAAGATTGGAATTTTTTAAATATTTCCCTTTGAAGTTACAATTTACATAATATAAAGAGTTGAATTATAAATTAGGTTTTCATCCCAAATTTATTGATAATACAGTTGTAAATTTTGAATGTAACATTGTATAAGTTCATGACATGTATGTTTTGACCCGATCATGATGAGAAGTCAGAAGTTCAATTACATCTGAGGAATGGTACCTCAATTTACAGGTCTTGGTGGGAAGTCAGAAATTCAATTACATCTAAGGAATGGTACTTCAATTTACAGGTCTTGGTGGGAAGTCAGAAGTTCAATTACATCTAAGGAATGGTACCTCAATTTACAGGTCTTGGTGGGAAGTCAGAAGTTCAATTACATCTAAGGAATGGTACCTCAATTTACAGGTCTTGGTGGGAAGTCAGAAGTTCAATTACATCTAAAGAATGGTACCTCAATTTACAGGTCTTGGTGGGAAGTCAGAAGTTCAATTACATCTAAGGAATGGTACTTCAATTTACAGGTCTTGGTGGGATGTCTAAAGTTCAATCTAAAAGCATGTTACCAAACTATATAGAAATGGATGGGGAGTTAACAGTTTAAAAACACACAGATGCATGACACCACAAATATAGAAATGGATGGGGAGTTAACAGTTTAAAAACACACAGATGTATGACACCACCAATATAGAAATGGATGGGAAGTTAACAGTTTAAAAACACACAGATGCATGACACCACTATATACAGGTCTGGATGGGGAGTTAACAGTTTAAAAACACACAGATGCATGACACCACCAATATAGAAATGGATGGGGAGTTAACAGTTTACAAACACACAGATGTGTGACACCACTATATACAGGTCTGGATGGGGAGTTAACAGTTTAAAAACACACAGATGCATGACACCACTATATACAGGTCTGGATGGGGAGTTAAAGGTTTAAGAACACACAGATGCATGACACCACTATATACAGGTCTGGATGGGAATGTTTGTTTGTTTTGGAATTTCGCACAAAGCTACACGAGGGCTATCTGCGCTATCCGTCCCTAATTTAGCAGTGTAAAACTAGAGGGAAGGCAGCTAGTCATCACCACCCACCGCCAACTCTTGGGCTACTCTTTTACCAACGAATAGTGGGATTGACCGTCACTTATAACGTCCCCACGGCTGAAAGGGCGAGCATGTTTGGTGGGACGAGGATTCGAACCCGCGACCCGCAGATTGCGAGTCAAGCGCCTTATCCACCTGGCCATGCCGGGCACCGGATGGGAATGAAACAATTAATTTGCACTTGGAATCTTAATACAGAGCAAAGAAGTTCTAAGGTTATGATAAAACATAAACTTTTATTTCATCTTTGAGTTCTCTTCTACAGAAGTTTTGTTTGTAGTTAAGCAAAAAGCTACACAATGGGCTATTTGTGACCATCACAAGTATCAAAAGTTCATTTTCAGTGTTATAAAAACTGCCATATGTTTTGTCTTATATAGTATATTACATTGCTTCTTTGGACAAATAAAAAATATTTTCATAAAAGAAATTAGTTGTTTATTTAGTTATTGCTGTTAAAAAAAAGAACACATGGAAAAACTAAATATGGTTATAGAATGGCAATGGTAAACAGCAGAAGCTTAAAAAACAACATACATTTTACATGGCTTGGTCTGTTCACTAGACTAATAACAGATAACATACAAAACTTAATGCTTCAACATCCTAACTAGATATTCAAACAATAGATGGAACAAAAGTGCATTCAATTTAAAATTTTCATGTCCCAAACTTTAACTGTTTTCTACAGCATAATCACTATAATGCTTGTAAAACATGATAGGTGATCTAGAAATATTGTATGTTTCTGCAGATTTGTAATTTTTTTTCTTCTTCTTTGAGTTTGGTTCACTTACTTTTCTAAATATGTGGATTAGTAGCTCTTCCATATTTTATTGGAAGTGTTTTTGTACTAAGTCACAAAAATCATCATATTTATCAAAAATAACAATATCAGATGTATACCAAATCTGGTTGAAGATATTCTATGTCACTGTTCATGAAAAGCTGAATTTTTTTTAACATTTTAGAATGGAACCGTCATAAAGTATCTTCTTAGACTGGTGTCCAAAACAAAGCTGATATCACAATAATATTTTTTGAATACTGATATTCCATACTTACAATGTTTTACACGAAGCCATAATAAATTTTGTCAGCAGAATTTTCACTAAAGAAGGTCAACCACTTATGTCCTTAGAGTATGTAAAATATTAATGGCTTATTGGCAATGTTATGTTACATCATTCAAGTAAAGAATTTTGTGTGTCTACGGTCACCATAAGTGAGTGATTATTACTACTAGACTTTACTTTTATTTGGTGACAGCCATATCATTTTACTTTAATATATTTCCACTTTGTTATTTTCACAATAACAATTTAAACTCACTCATAAACAACCATAAAATAAATTTATTCTGTATGAATGACTGTTATCATTGTGTAACGAAGATGTTCACATCTGAACAATTCAGTCATGAAAAAAAACAAAAAAAAACTAGAATTAAAATCTGTGAATAGGTTTAGCATTAACTCATGAGAAAAGAAACAACTCATTTCAGGAACAGTATACTCGTTGAATGACGTAGCATTAACTCATGAGAAAAGAAACAACTCATTTCAGGTACAGTAAAAACATTGAATGATGTAGCATTAACTCATGAGAAAAGAAACAACTCATTTCAGGTACAGTATAAACATTGAATGATGTAGCATTAACTCATGAGAAAAGAAACAACTCATTTCAGGTATAGTATAAACATTGAATGATGTAGCATTAACTCATGAAAAAGAAAACTCATTTCAGGTACAGTGTAAACATTGAATGATGTAGCATTAACTCATGAGAAAAGAAACAACTCATTTCAGGTACAGTAAAAACATTGAATGATCACTTTACTGCAGTTATGTACTGGCCTTTATTTTACACTAACAGTAATCAAACCTGTATCTGACATGGATATTGTACAGTATTTATATTTACATATATGTACATCAAATATTTGTAAAACATTTTATAACAAGGCATAATTGGCAATCTGGACATTTCTCCTGAAATAGTGCTATTATAAGTACTATCAGACTATAATGCTTTCACAGAACTTATGTACGAGTAGAAACTAAAATGACTGGTTATCATGTTATGACACTGATGACAAAAATTTCAAGTAATATTGTGCAATGCTTGTAAACAGCATGCAATGTGGATATCTGTTTTAGAAAAAAGACATTTTGAAATGTTCTAATCAGTTTGAAGAGCCCTGCTATTGGCTCTGCTTGTTGGCACTGGATATAGCAGATAGTGTGTTTAACATACTTCTATACATCCTTATTTACTTTAACTTATAAGTTCTTAGAATTACTGCATGTAACTGCAGTTTTTTTTTCAGAAAACTGTACAGTTGCATAAAGAGTGCTGTTTGAGTGTAATGAACCAAACAAAAACCCCTACGACACATATGTAAGGTATTAATAAGTAAATGTGTGTAAAAGAAGTTTACAAAACATTACAAAAAGTTATCAATTCCATACCTTCATTTCATTATGCACGTAAATATATTAGGGTTGTATATTATTTCAGCCTATTATCAATACAAACTCAAATAAGCTGTGTAGTTGGTATTACTATTAATGCTTTCGTTTACTAATATTTTAAACATATGCAACAAAAAAATGAGAAAATATTCCTGTGTGTAGAGAATTTTTATAATTTGAAGTTTCCAATTTTTTTTTGTTGTAGAAATTTTATAGAAAGTGTAATGAATGTAAATAATATACTTTTTATTCTTATATTTGAAGAGACATGAGGCTAGTAGAGATGAATCAAACTACAGTTTAAAAGTCTGAGTTATTGTGGTTTGAAAACATCAAAATCAAAGGAAGGGTTTACTAACATTTGGAGATGTACTTCTCTGACATAACACTGTTTTTTTTTCAAAAATGTTGGCATGACACAAGCTGCACTGACATTGTGTAAACTATTTATATAAAACCTTCCACATCCACATAGGTTCAAGATCAAAATGTAACACACAATATTGTTTACATGTATTTCTTTTATGACGTATTCTCAAAAAAATTAAATGTTGGGAAGGAACAAAGCAATAAAATACTCTTTATTGAACTGTTCAGCTACAAAATAAATAAAACATCTAATTTCAATGGCTGATTTAGAATATTTAGCAGCATCTTACACTATGTTAACCAGCCAGATGAGAATCCTCAAAGTGAGCTGTTCTTCATATACAACTTAATGACCAGTCGTATCTACATTTTTTTCACTATGAGTAATCTTATAAGAATGCATCAATGACCATGAGCAGGTATTTAGGTATTAGACATCAAAAACTCTTAGGCTAAGTGAGATGACTTAGTAAGATGGTTGATTTTCTTCAGTGTACTTTCCTTGTATAACATTGAGAGTCAACTAGCATATTAGTGAATTAAATAATCAAGTGCCAAATTTCAATCAGGATTGATAAACAAACATGCAAGTTGCCCAGTTTTAAATATAATAAATATTTATCAGAGTTATCTTGCAGCATCACAAAACAAATAATTCAATAAGCACCATTTTAAAACAATAAAAGCCTCAGAATAAAACTTACTTGTGATTTCATTGAACAAAAGCTGAGAACTGAGCTGATCTCTAAAAGTGGTAATATGTGTGACGTGTATGTATCATTACAAACATAAAATATAATGTTTTAATGCTATGGTGACATATAAACTGTTGTGAAGAGTCTGTATTGAAGGTGTTGCATGGTTATGTCTGTGGTGCCATGTATATCAAAGTTTAAATGTATATGTTCAGTCATAAATAAAAATAAATAATTATACACATACTGTAATCCATGGGTTATGTCTGTGATGCCATGTGTATCAAAGTTTAATTGTATACGTTCAGTCATAAATAAAAATAAATAATTATATACATACTGTAATCCATGGGTTATGTCTGTGATGCCAGATATTTCAAAGTGTAAATTCGTACGTTTAGTCATAAATAAAAATAAATAATTATACACATACTGTAATCCATGGGTTATGTCTGTGGTGCCATGTGTATCAAAGTTTAATTGTATATGTTCAGTCATAAATAAAAATAAATAATTATACACATACTGTAATCCACTGATAAAATGAAAATTCAATTTATCATTCCATATTTGTTCTGTAGTATAATACATTAGTCTTGTTCAGTCTTCTTATTGCAAAATGGCTAACGTCACATTTTATAAAACTGTGACATGGCACTGTTTTTATACTGTAGCTTTAATAAGCAATTGTGTTCAAAGTAAGATCCAGATTATAAGTATTGCAAATAGACAAAGAGGGGAAAGAAGACTATTTGGCCAGACAAGTTCTACATTGCTTCAGGTATTCACTGACTAGCTTGATATTTTCAAAGAATTCAAAAGGATTATATATATAACGTAGTCATAGCACAAAGACTCAATATGTTTCTTTCCATGTGATACATCTACAGTGTGTTTTAAAACTCAGAAACAAGCTGTATTTATCTTGCTGCTTTAGTATATACTGCTCATATCTTTCATTGACTTCTCACAAAGTCTAATTAGAAAAAACATAGTACGACACAAAGATTATCATAGGAGATGATTGAAAAATAATAGCTTACAATGAATAACAATAACTACATTATTATCTCTAAATGAAAATAAAATCTGATAAGTGTTGATATTATTCTATGTTTCAAACACTAGCATCTTAATCATAAGAGCCAAGTGTCAATTTGTCTTGCTCGATTTCTCCAAATTTCATGAGTTACATGAATCCAATTCCACTTTTTCTCCTATAACACATATTCTTTTGATTGCCCATTCCAATTTTAGTTGAATTCAATCACTAAAATAGGTATAAATATCTCTTAAATTTCGGCACTTTTTCTACTAATATGAAAGCCTGTCAAGGAGGGGGTTTTTATACCAAGGATTTATTTAGCATAGAGTGAAATTAATTTCCATTTTTGTTATGAAAAGAAGTTTTTGAAGGATGATCAAGTATTTATAAGAAACGTGGTTTTACGAGAACTACTGCAATAAAGCAATTAAAGTGATTAGGAAATAACAATCATCAATAAATGCTGGGACAAAGATCAATGTTGGGAAGAGACACTCTTTAGGTAAGAGATATTGCTAACAATAGGCTTTGGCTTCCCGAAGCTAGAAGGCCTTTTATTTTTCTTATGTCTGCTTATGGGCAGCAAAGTTGCAAATGTATATTGGAGGATTCAAATTTGGTAGGCTTTGGTTTCCCATCATTTTTGAATTTTTTTTGAAACTCAAAACCACATCTCTGCTACCATTCCTTGCTGTCATCCTTAAGTCCTAAAGAATGACGATTGTGGTCATAGCATCCAAATGTGTTGGGGATATTCCATCTATCAGGCAAAATCCAAACGCCGCTGAAACACTTGTCCACAACTAAGGAGAATCAGTAAAGGATTAGGAGTTGTGCTTGAACCCACAACATCTCAGCACCAACTGCCTTTCACTGTCTGCAGCCAGTTGTGGGAAGACAATAACACTTAATATTTAGAAATAACGTTAATGTAGAATTAAACCAACCCAATAAATATTTTACAAGGCATGGTTTGGGGTTCAATTTTATTATCTTGTTTCTGGTTTATATTAAGTTTATTATTGTTTTATAGTTACAATTTTAATCGCCTATGAATAATTAATGTATTGTATAGCATTGTTAAAACTTTGCTTCATATTAATAGTAGGAAAAATGTTTTGACCAAATATATCTGAATAATTTGTTTGTAATTAAGCACAAAGCCACGCAAAGGGCTTTCTGTGCTCTGCCCACCACAGGTATCGAAACCTGGATTCTATCTGAATAAGAAAAAATATTAATGGTTTATTGAACAAAACCAACCTATGTACCTTTACACACTGCTTCATTTATTAATGCCATGATGCACTCAAGTTTTACTTTGAAAGTAAATAAATGCTATACACATGTAAACATATTATTGAGTTCATGATCATCAGCTGTACCAGAAATAATATCTTTATAAGAACCAGCAGTGATATGGGATAAACTATTTTTATGATGTAGAGAAATTATGAAAAATGTACAAGTAAAACAGGCACACTGAAGCTGTAGGCTAATTTTTTCAGTCACCTACAGTAGTTTGTATTCTAGCTATTTCAGCCAACCACAGTAGTTTGAATACTCTACTGACCAATTGTATTACAAAAGCTTTTAGAAACTGAATTCAAAACACCAGATGTGAAGATGTTACTAGAGCAGACATTAACCCTTTCGAGACGGGTCACAGGTGAAAGGCCATGTCATCTTGTCTGTTGACTCACATTCAAAATTTTATTGACCTACTATTTCATGAATTTATGGCAATAAGTTTGTTATCAAACTGTAGATTATAATTCATATTTTAGAACTATACATTACTCAATTTGTTAATTTAAATGTAAATATAAAAAAAAAAACCACGATAAACATCAATTTTTGTATGCCACATGGATTGTTGAATGGAGCACTGGTTCAAGTTATATGTTTGTGAAGTCAAAATACTAAGTCTATAGTTTCAT
>NW_013666583.1:68800-72632 GCF_000517525.1 Limulus polyphemus | reverse complement strand
CCTCCCTCATTTTTGGAAATGCTCCCTTATAAACACTTACTTCTATATATATGACATGAATAACCAATCGGAAGCTCAGAATGTCCCCCTAGTGGTTTTCTCAGCCTTTCTAACGTACCTAGCACCATTTCTTTCGTTTAAACCAAGATTTCAATGAGGTAGGTTGTGTCTTTAGTCTGCTTGAAATTTCAAGTTTTTTTAGGCCTAAATATAGCTTAGTTACTAAGTTTGATAAAATATAGTATAATTCTGTGGTATTGATATAGTAATTTATGATTTTTTAGTTATTCAAATGTATATATAAAACCTGAAAAAAAAATTTGTTTCATATCCTCCATGTGCAAAATTTTTAAAGGCTTAGCAACCTACATCAAGCAGCAACCGAGTACAAAGGTTGTAACTAGAAGAGATAATTATCTATATACATATATAATGTATAATAACTGAAATGTGACTGTATTTTTACAAAATACTAGTCAACTAAAACACAGCCAACACACGTTACTTTGTATAGACCAAAGGTCACCTTTATATTATTTATATACGGTAACAAGAGTGAATGTGAGCCGCATCGTTGTAACTTCTGTATTGTTAGCCAGGCATGGGTGAAAGTTCAATATAATAAAAATAATAAATACATATAAATGTATAATGTTATGAGATTTAAGCTATTTCGTCTAAACATTTATGTTTTTTTGTTATAATCTGTGTTCATTCTAGAATGAAAGAGGCATAATTTATGTTTATTTCCCAATTTTCTATGGTGGTTGTGAGATCGGTCAAATCTACCTAGCCCATGCAGATTAATTACTGAAAATAACAGATTAAATATAAAGTTTTTTCTTAAGAAATGTTTAATAAATATCCAGACATTATAAAGATTTTGCATTTGAAATTTCAAAATTTTCTGATGCATAAAAGTATTTTTAATGTTATAATGAAAATTACTTTGCATCATAGATAGGCAAGATATGATAAGAAAAAAAAAAGGCATGAGAGAAACATTGCTTTACAAACCTTAAGACTTAATAAAAAAATTAGATATTTTGCATATGAAAGCATTGTAATGTTTACTGATAAACTCCCAAATTTCATTAACATTCGCTTACTAATTTAAAATTATAGCATAAAAACAAGCTCAAAATGGTTACGAGGTTGAAAAGAGTTAACACAATATAATTAGCCCATATTTAATCATTGAATGATCAAATACCAAAGTAGGTTTATATGATATGAGATAGAACTAGGGAA
Organism: Limulus polyphemus; assembly: GCF_000517525.1. NCBI lineage: Eukaryota > Metazoa > Arthropoda > Merostomata > Xiphosura > Limulidae > Limulus > Limulus polyphemus. The sequence goes on along the minus strand of NW_013666583.1, from coordinate 71,381 downwards.
AATTGAGGCTCATTTTCATAAGAACAATTTCTCATTGGGCATTGGATACTAAGAGCTTCACCCACCCATTTTCATTTTAACAAATCAAATCAGACTAATTACAGTGCATTACTGACCTCTACAGTCAGAAAACATTATAAGAGATGTTTTCATCATAACCTTAATGGGAAAATCAACAGATCTATTAAAAAACCTTAATAATTTATCTGATGTGCTTCCAATACCAAAGAAACCAACCCAACATACCAATTCAAGTATAAAGCTAAGAGCTAGTAGTAGATGCATGCACACACACACACACACACATACATATATATATATAAAACATATTTGGATGTACTTTTACCTGTTCTCTGTATTGTTCTTGAGGAAGACATTCTGTCAAGTCCACACATCCTAGCAGACATCCAGTAGGATACTGCTCTGGAAATTTGATAAAATCATCTAAAAAATACAAATGTAGAAGTACAGGTCTAATGTCTGTGATGAACATCATTCTAGATTGCAGCTGTATTTTCCAAAATTTCTAATACTTAATCATTATACTTACGTTTATACTTTAAATTACATTAATTAAAGTATCTATAAGTTTTCAGATTACATGAGAGATCTACAAGCACAGATATACTCTAAGATCTTCACAGTCAAAATCAAAAATAGCTTGCATCTTTTAATGATCCCGAGAAGCTCTTTAACAACGACTAAAATGCCACCAGTGACTGAGAATCAGGAGACGTAACCCAGTGACCAGAAAGCAATAACAGTAACAGAGAACAGCCAGGCAACCCTACTCAATAATAGATAAGTAAAATCACTAAACGAATGATACAGAGATGCCAAGAATGAATGAGACATCATTCAATGAATATAAGTAAAATTTTTTTCAAATACTCCCAGGTGACATCACACCATGATAGATAGTTGACCCCAAACTATATGATACTATTCAAATCTAGCCAGGAAACTATTTAATAACAGCCATATAGAAATTATTAAATGACAGAAATGTTACATTCCTCAATTAATTCCAGAAGTCACCACTCTTTAACAGCCATGCAACACCACTCCACAAATGCCACATAAAAACCATTACTCAATAATAACCAGAAGACTGCAATTCATGGAAGTCACTCCATGATAGATATATTATACCACTCAATGAATGCCAATAAACACCACTTGTTAGTAGCCAAGAGATGCAACTCAATAATAACCAGAAGACTGTGATTCATGGAAGTCACTCCATGATAGATATATTATATCACTCAATGAATGCCAATAAATACCACTTGTTAGCAGCCAAGAGATGCAACTCAATAATAACCAAATAAAACTACCCAAAGAAAGCCACGAGATATCACTCAATGACAGTGAGAATGGCTAAAAAATGCACCCATCAATGAATGCCAAGAGAAACCATTCTTGACAGCCAAGTAAAACCATTTAATGAAAACTAAGAGACAACATGTTAGTAAAGTCAGGTGGTAACATTCAGTAACAGCTAGATGGCACCAAAGTTCTGTAATTAAAGAACACTAAAGAATGATTGCCAGGAGAAAATCCAGTGTTAGACAGGTAACACCACTGAATGATAGACATGGTACTGTATCATAGTTTACATAGAAACTTTACTGAACTTTCTTAGAATATCCTTATTGATACAGAGGATATGTAAATTTATCAAAATACAAGTGAGGTAGTCCTACAATAGGCTTATTTATTCTGATGAATCACAACTTTAATTATCACTAGAAATTAATTTTATCATAAAATGTATTATGCCTTATGTTGTGAGCAAGAGTTTCAATTGTAGTTCAAAAGAAAAGGTTTGTACTGTGATCCTGTATTTTATTAATAGGTAGGCCTTAATACTAGTTAAAATGATAAATCTAACCAAACCCTTCAAAAAATACTAAAAAGTCTTAATTCTAATTATAAATCCAATTTTGCAATAAATCAATAAAAATATGTCAACATTTACTTACGTATTCATTCAGCTTTAATATATCTTAATTTTCTAATCAACAACATCAAAACATTAAATAAATAGTAAAAAATTGCCCCATATATCAGCCTTCTTCATTAAGGATAACAATAGAAGGCCTAGATAGAACAGAAAAAAGGGGAGAGGTGAAGTCATGAAAGCAGCAGTGGGAATGAGTATTAGAGAAGGGTACCCACCTCTCATAAAGAGATCCTTCTCTGGAAAAGTTATTTTTTTATATAACCTTCTGAGCTATTTTGCTACATTTCAACTTTTCACTTTTACACAAATGTTCTTTGGTAACTCTAGCCTACCCTAGTCATCTAAATCCTTATATGGTCATGATGAAATGTAAAGAGAGTAAAAATGCACCAACCTTTATACTATATTCTTGCCTAATAGGTTAACTTAAGCTTTTACCTTACTTAGTTACATCAGCATTAAAGTAGGCATAACATACATCAAAGCTAATAATGGTTGGAGAAGGCTTGAATGGGTAATGAAGAAAAACTTTAATATAAGTTTAACATAACAGCAAATGTATAACTTTTGGACATGGTTTTGTACCTGATGATGACAAAACCTTGTTGAAACGTT
>NW_013666583.1:64215-68625 GCF_000517525.1 Limulus polyphemus | reverse complement strand
AACGTTTCAACAAGGTTTTGTCATCATCAGGTACAAAACCATGTCCAAAAGTTATACATTTGCTGTTATGTTAAACTTATATTAAAGTTTTTCTTTATTACCCATTCAAGCCGTCTCCAACCATTATTAGTCTCAAAGTGGGTTCGTCGTAATCGAATTTGAATACAGCAAAGCTATATTAGACATATACATTATAATGCTTAGGTCTATAGGTTTACTACATTATTTTTTTTAATGTAACTATTATTACAAGTTCTAGGCCTACTACAATAGACAATGAAATAGATATAATTGTAAATGTCTGTATTGTGAAAGAATTATAATGGTGTTGAAAAAGAAGTACAACTACCATTGCAGTACAGACCTTTAAACACACATTTGAAAATTTTACAAATGTGCAAGAAACTAAACACTATCACTAAAAAAAAAGGAAAAGTATTGCTAGGCCTAACCTTTACATGATAATGTTTCCCTCATTTACTTGATCTTGTAAGTTGAACTAAATTTGACTATAAAATATCTGAAACTGAAGCTTTCTTGAACAATGCATTTATTTTTACTTGCAGTTGCTTGTCTGATGCATGTTTTGATGTACAAGCCTATCAATTTCAATTCTGAAGATAGTAATCAATAAATTTTAGTACACAATGAAAAGGTTTGTGTAAAATGTACAACATGTAAAATTAATATTTAGTCATTTTGTACACTTGTTAGAAAACTGGACATAATATTTTATTTAGTGCCAACTGCAAATTTTCCCCCACCCCATATAAATGCTATACTGTTACAAATGGTGACAAAGCTCGCACCTGCAGTAATACACCACTGCATTAACATAAATAAATTGTTCTTATAAAGTGTGATTAACCATCCATATGAGTTATATTTGGCAAATACATTCAAATCCCTTGTGAGGTTAACTTATAAAAACATTACTGCATAATATTTGTTGAATTTTATCATTATAATCATTGAAGTTTGTTTATCCAAAATTGGTGTTATACTGAAAGCACCATAATGACTTCCACTTATCACTGCATTTTGAGAACAATATTTAAAAGGAATATGCTTCATTATGGGGTAATGATATTGCTATCCTTATCTAAAACATGCCTAATTAAACTACTTTGCAAACCAGTGTTCAATGTGCCCAACAGTAGCACTAAACAGAAAACACATGCTACTTGTGTTATTAATTAAGGTTATGACTCCGTGACATGATTTATTCATTACAATTCTTTTCCAGAGAACTATGACAAGAATGATCTTTGTTACTAACAGCTATGGCATTACATAACTTGACCTTATAGTTAGAATGAATGATCCTGACCTATTTGTAAGTAGTTTCTGAACTACAGAAGTGATATACAGCAATGTAATTTCACTAAATTAAAAAAAAACAAATTGGTTGTGTACTTTACACACACACATTTTAAATAAATCTAAGTCTTTCATGCATATAAAAACACATTGATTGTGTACTTTACACACACACACTTTACATAAATCTAAAAGTATTTCATGCATACAAAAACACATTGGTTGTGTACTTTACACACACATTTTACATAAATCTAAGTCTTTCATGCATATAAAAACACATTGGTTGTGTACTTTACACACACATTTTACATAAATCTAAGTCTTTCATGCATATAAAAACACATTGGTTGTGTACTTTACACACACACACTTTACATAAATCTAAAAGTCTTTCATGCATACAAAAACCCATTGGTTGTGTACTTTACATACACACACTTTATACCTAAAACACTATACACAGTATGTAAAAATTAATTGCCATTAATATAACACTGATTTAGAATCAAATACTAAATCTAGGTGTTTTTGAGACCAGAAATTTAGTACAAGCCTAAAAATACTGCAAACATGATCTCTTAAGTTTTAGACCTTTCAGCTTGACAACTTTTAAGATGGGATCTCAGGTACAACTTTCTGCATATTAAATTGTTAGTACACTTCTTAATGTTTTTCATTCATATTATTTTTGAATTTGATCTTAAAATTTTTTATACCAATATATTTCATCATTTAACACATCACAAAATTAAATCAGTTTAAGAAACCATACCACAGTCCTGAAATTTCAAACTCTACCACCAAGAATAATTTCAACTCACCACATTCTAAGATACGGTATATTTGCTCTGTCTCTGTGATCTCTTGATGAGATGGCACTTTGCTGGCTGAATGAATCCACAGTCGACCTCTATAAGGTGTGTACCAAGTTCTTCCTTCATGTCTGTAAGTTATATAAAAGCATTACTATAACAATGATGTATGACAACACCAATTTAACATAGTATCAAAAAAATAATAATAATAATAATCTTTTAAGTGAAGATACAAAATGTTACAATTACTGGTGAATACATACAATCTAGAATCATTGGTATGGAACTACAAAACTTATTGTACCAAACTATTTTTCTACTATTTGATACAAGTTTCATATTATAATTTTTAAGTTACAATTCAACAAAATATAAGAGAATGTATCAGTCAAGATGTTTTTATTTTACAAAACTGCTGTATTTGTTTTTAAGAATGTATTCTTAGCAACTAAAGATTTTTTTAAAGCAGCTATTTACAGAAACATAATTTTTGAATCACAAAGTGTTATTCATAAAATTACTACAGCTAAATTACACGATATTTTAAAATTTTATAACTCAAACGTCTACTAAAAATATCTGAACACAAAGGTTATAAGTTTACTGTACCAGAGAATCCCTATTTTAAATATTAAAAATTAAAGTGTAATTACACATTTATCTGAAGAACGATTTTGTAAAATAACTGATTTTATTATAAAAACATTGCTATATATCTTGAAAGTGTAAATAAAAGTGGTACATCAATCTATGTTAGGTTCTCAAATTTGGGCACATGCTAGTAGGAAAAATAATGTTTAAACTTTACATTCTTTGAGCATATGTATGAAACATTTGATTTAATGGTTGAAAAAAAATTCTAAAATTGCTAAAACTTTTAATTACTTTTTTTTTAATCTATGACAATTAACAATCAAAACTAAAATATTCTATCAAAACAAAATACATTTTTGAAAATTAAATTGTTTTAAGAAAGGTATATAATTTCTAAAGAAGTTTTTTATTGTGCAAAATATAAGCAAACTTGTTAAGCCTAACCTACAATATAACACGTGCAACTAGTAACAACACAATCATAGCTAATATAGGGGCTGTTAGCAACATTAAATAAATACAAACTTTTTGATTCCCATGATCAGCAAGGAAGCCCAAGGCTGGTGCATGCTTAAACACTTTCCATCATCAGACATCTCCTGAAGCTCTCGATCTTGGATCCGAAGGTTTTTTTTCAGGCTGTTAAAGTTTGTTTGTTGTCTTTTGCTGTTTTCTTTAATGTGGAAAACATGACTACCCGAATCTTCATACTTAAAAGGATAGAATGAAATATTTAATAAAATTACAACAGCAAAAAGTAAGCTGCAAAATAAGTTCTTAATTCAACAAGTTTTTTCGAAACATGTAGTATGTTCCCCCAAAAACAAATCACCATGTTATACACATAAGTTGTTTGCTAATTTATTAGCATATTGTGCTTCCACAGTCGAGGTAATAACAACAGCCTGATCAGATGTAATTGTTCTTGAAAATATCTTGCAAACATAAAGTGCATAATTAATGTAAAGCTTAATTTCCAGTGCACAGAGATACATAACACACGTGAAGTAGTATTTAATCAAAAGCACAGATGTGTAAAATGAATGTGAACAAACAACAGACAAAAATCAAGTAAATGTACAGAAAGGCTACAGAGGTTGAGTAGCAAATTGGATAGAAAAGTGGCTGGATGGAAAAAAGCAGAAGATTGTTACAAATGGAGTTCAGTTAAACTGGATTATTGTCACAAGCAGGGTACCTCAGGGCTTCTTAGAACCTTTGCTCTTTTTGACTTACATTAATGACATAGATCACGGAATATTCAATGAATCACTTAAATTTGCAGATGATGTTAATGTCTTGGGTGTTGCTAGCAGTGAAGAGGATGCTGCTGATTTACAAAAGGTTTTAGACCATGTAGTGAGTTGGGCAAATAAAAGGTAGATGGGTTTTAATTATAATAATTGCAAGATAATGCATGTGGGTTATCATAATTTGAAATTATAAGTATAATTTGGATAGTGTTATGAAGGAAAGGGATCTTGATGTAATAGTCAATCAGTCTCTAAAGCCATCCAAGCAGTGTGCTGTTGCTAATGGTAGGGCAAATAGGATTTTAGGTTGTATGTACAGAAATATTGAATACAAGTCTAAAGAGGTTATAATTTTGTTGTATAGGTCACTGGTTAGGCCATATCATGATTATTGTGTTCAGTATTAAGCTCTTTACCTTAGGAAG
>NW_013666583.1:50918-64194 GCF_000517525.1 Limulus polyphemus | reverse complement strand
ATATTGAATACAAGTCTAAAGAGGTTATAATTTTGTTGTATAGGTCACTGGTTAGGCCATATCATGATTATTGTGTTCAGTATTAAGCTCTTTACCTTAGGAAGGACACTGAATTGTTGGAAAGGATTCAGAAAAGGGTTACTGGAATGGATGGGTTGTCGTATGTGAAGTTAAATTTAGTTTGTTTTGAATTTCACACAAAGCTACATGAGAGCTATCTGCACTAGCCATCCCTAATTTAGCTTTTAAAGACTAGAGGGGAATGCAGCTAGTCATCACCACCCATTGCCAACTCTTGGAATTGACCATCACATTATAATGCCCCCATGGCTGTAAGGGTGAGCATGTTTGGTGAGACAGCAATTAGAATTTGCAACCCTTAGATTGTGAGTCAAGTGCCCTAACCACCTGGCCATCATTCAAGGAAAGGCTGAAATCTCTCAAATCGATTTCTCTTGAAAAAAGAAGAGTTAGGGGGGGGGATCTGATTGAGGTGTTTAGGATTGTAGAGAGAATTGATAGTGTTGATGCATCATTTTTTTTCATATTTAATAGTGAGAATACAAATTTTGTCAAGGTATGAGCCACCTTCAGCTAATATAGTTTCATTTTTTTAACAGGGTGGTTGGCCTTTGGAATGGGTTGCCTTCAGAAGTTTTAGAGGCAGTAACTTTAAGTGATAATGGCTGGAGACGGCTTAAATGGGTAATGAAGAAAAACTTTAATGTAACTTTAACATGACAGCAAATGTACAAAACCTTGTCGAAACGTTGTACATTTGCTGTCATGTTAAAGTTATATTAAAGTTTTTCTTCATTACCCATTTAAGCCGTCTCCAGGCATTATTAGTCTCAAAGTGGGTTCCTCGTCATCGAATTTAACTTTAAGTGAGTTTAAGAACAAAACTTGATAAGTATATGAATGATAAGGACTGACTTTAAGATATTTTTTTTCTAATTATTCTAATTTAATTTAGAAGATGGAACAGCCAAGATGTACCAATAGGTTCCATGTTGTCCCAAAACATTATGTTATGTTATATTAAAACAATTTTGGAACCTCATCATATTACAGTTCATGTTACCACATCTGTTCATCCTCTATTTGATGACTATACGTCTTGACAATAGCCCTACATCATAGTTTCTATTGCAAAAGGCTTCATCTTATGGATGTCTTATTCAAAGCACAATACTTTTCTCTTATTGTTTTCTATAATCAATCCAAGGTATGAGGATGATGGTACCAGTTCCAGTAATCTGATCACACAAAAATCCTTAGGTGTTGTATTCAGTGACTTGACCTTTATGTCTTTCTATAGAATAGCATGAATACCTGTTTGAGGTATGCAACAGTTGAACAGATATGTCATGGCAGCATCTTGTGTGTCACTTTTCCAGATGGAGATATTTCTTAATTATGTTGTGTGCTGTTGCTTTCACCACTGACCTTTTTGTTGTTGATTCTTACCAGTTATAAAACATCACACTTTACTTGCAATGGCTCAGGTAAGACTTGTTACAAGTCTCATTTTGGATGGTCCTGGTCATCGAAGTTGATCTATTTTCATTTTCCAATTCAATTAAGTAAAATGGATATTCCCATCTTGGAAATTTTAAATACCTGACCTGGATATCATGTACCGTGATGTTGGTTCATAATAGGGATCACACATGAATTTACTCAAAGCCCTTAATACAACAGTCAAGAAAAAACCACCTTAAAAAGCAGACATTCTTGAAACAACACTCAAAACCTTTCTTTTCAATGGTTAAGACCACCCAAACAGTGATAATAAGCAAATAAGTAATTTCATGATTGTAGACAAAATCAAATTTGCCCATTTGTTCATATTATTATTGTTTCACAAGCCTATAGCAAAATTGGTTGAGTATCTTCCACCAAAACATAGACAGATATACTATATGAAGCACTGTGAATATCCATGACCTATTTAAAAGTTGATTTATGTGGTTATAAATGTTGTTCTGAGCAGCTGCTTTTGTACTCAATGCATGTCAAACATGTTTACACAAACCCCAGAAAGAAAGCCATCTGGCTCAGTAAATAATTACTTTAAAAGACATGAAGGTATATTTAAGGCAATGTTTTAGATGTATTTGTTTTACTTAAAAAGGCTGCTTTTCTACTGGTCAAATTTTATACAAGCTTAGTGGAGGTTATATCTTATTCTAAGCATATATTTGCCAATTGCTGTGCATTAAAAAAGCCAGCATACAAAATAATTAAAAACTAAGAAGTTAAAATCCAGAAATAGGAACCGCAAAAAAAAGCAAACAAACAAGGCTAGAGATCTACTGCAGACAGTTTGCTCAAACTACATATTCCTATTATGACTCCACTATAAAATTATTGCAAGTGATACCTACTGTAGTGTGGGATCACACAGGAATTTTGCAAAAAACTGAGTGAGTAGTTTTAAACTTAATTTAACCTCTTTAATTTTGTCGTACTATGAAATTTTCTAAGTCCTTCACTTTTTTGGCATAAAAAAAATTCTAGTGTTTTCCTAGCAAGTGTGTTAGTTGGAAACTACAACTTGTGCATTTTCTAGCACATTAATTAGAAACTGCCACATTTTGCTGTTGTACCTCATTACTTGAATCACTATTGTTCATCATTACTCAAGTTTGCTGTCTCTACATGGATTTTCTTGACTATATTTCAGCAAGTAAACAGTGGAAGATTACCACAGATTTTCCTACTTAAACAATGGAGAGGATTCTTTTTAGTGTTTCTTATAATTAGCTGAAATTGTGAGTGCTTATTCAGTATTTATTACCACTGCATATAGCACTATTTTATATAGCCATTGTTATTTGTAAATAGTTGATGTTAAGGTACTGGTTGTAAATGTTGTTGATAATTGGCAACTTACACTAACTGTGTCCCTGTTGTCTATTTTGCATGCATTGTTTGTGTTGCCTTATTCTAGCAAATACATGTGCACAGCAGGCTGTTGAAGAATATAACTATGTGTCATGTAGACCTCACAAGGTAAGATGTTACAGAATCTGTTTACATTGCATTAATTTGTGTTGTATTATCTTAGAAGAAACATTATTCTGTTCTGACGAGATTGCTTTGTTGCTGCTCATTTTTTGTTACATTACGCTATGACACAGATGGAAGCCAGTAATTAAATCTGTGATGATACAATCTTTGTCTTCAAGATGGTCCTTTGAGAACAACTTTACATTTTTTGTTTGTTGTAGTTGCATACCAGTACATTTGTTTATTCTTCGTTGTACATTTGTTATTTAGTTTGAATAAGTTCAATCTGGTGGTTGGGTGGAAAAAAGCCAAGGCAGCAGTAAACTGTTGAAAAACATACAACATTCAACTGAACGCATATGCACGTATGTAGCTAAAAGTTATTCTCCATAAATGGAAATACAAAAACTTAATAAAAACTGTTAATTTAAAAGGGGGAATTGATAAGCACTGTAGATACAGAGCCATACATACTATTCTACTGCTACTTTATATCTTCTGTGATTGTCTCATGAACTGCTGAATTGTATATTAAAACTCATTTCAATATAACATACTCAAACTTCTGTGTAACAATTCTGAGATTTTACAAGGAAACTGAATATGCAAATACATGTTTAGGGTGACAAATCCTAACATGAAGTTGTTGAAACACTATAAAAGATAATCCAAATACAGACTGAAGAACTTGCCAATATTATTTAAAAACACTTGAACTAACAAGTAAACTATAAAAACAATATTCATTTAAAAACCAGATGCTGAATATTATACCAAAATGTAATATAACTAACATAGTTCTTTCAATACCTTTTCTATAAAGAAAACACTAATAGAGCAGGAGAAACTTTACAGTTAGTAGTTTTTCATCTAGTAAGCTAAATATACAACAATATAATATATATTACTAATGACATAATAACAAGAATAGGTCTCATCATTCCAATTTTGTTTTTTGTAGAGTTAAGGCAAATTCATTGCAACAGGAAGAAAACATACTATAGGTTTTAAAGAAGTGGACATTTTATATAACTTAAACCTAAAAAATGGCTTCAGATCTTTTTGTTTAGAGAGTTCTGTAAAACATATATGCAATAAATATTAATGTAATGACTGGTTGAAGATCACAGATTAAAGAAACAACAGGAGCTCACAGAAAATGTTTCAAAAAGTTTATCATAAGCTCCAAAGTGTATCCACAATATTTCAGATTCTCTTTCCTCATGACAACGATCTTGAGACTACAGGTTTCTTTCCCACACGATCTTAGCTTTAGGAATACAAACCTTACATGTAAAATCAGTTTTAAATTTACATGACCAAAATGTTCTTATATCCTCAACACTTTTTATATTGGACCGACCCTATACCTGTGAAGCTCATATGTAATAATGTTTATTATAATTCTGAATTTACTAAATCTAGCAAGCTTTTAGTAAAGATTAAAAGTCTCATTTATTTGAAAAAAAAATCAGATTTTAATTAAAGTACTTCTACTAAATATTTCTCTAGAAATTCTAAAGCCTTTACTGAATCAGTCTGAGCAAAAGGCAGTTTCATATTTAATTTGCATAACTTCTAGAACCTCCTAAGTTACTATTGAATGTTTTTTACCAGTAAAACTTTATATTTTATCTACTTTAACACTTACTCTAAAGAAATCACCAACTTAAAGTGAAATGAAAAGTTGAAAAATATGAAAATACAATGAATAATGCCACTTTTTCTTTCAGAGTGACTGAAGTATTAATCATAAATAAAATTCCAAGTTACAGTTTCAACCATATTTTCATTATTTATTTTAATTGCTGTCCTTTGTAGTTACAGCCATCGTAGTCGTGAAAAGCAACAAATCACAGTGGGAGCTCATTAACTGTTTCTCTTAAAGCTAAAGTATCATATAACTGCATGGTGTCCTACAGACACTGGAGTTAGTGTCATTTTAGAAGTTCATAATTTTTACATTTTAATTATATATATATATATATATATGTATAATAAGAATTAAAAACTACACAAGAAAAAATTATGCAGTACTCAGTGATGCTCAAGGCAGTTTGTACACGAGTAACAATCTACCATAACTTTCACTGAATCTCATAAGTCTGTTTGTTTAAAGAATTAATGTAACTTTCATATATGCAATTTAGAAAATAATCTCTCCCTTTCTCTCTCACAGCTTACAAACTATTTGAATACATCAATTGTTAATAGGCTATTAAATCAGCATTATAAAACAATAATGAAATAATATTGCTATACTGTTATTGGTCCTGGTTGTCAACTTATTGTCACCAGAACAAAATGTACCAAAACTGCCATAATTTATCCAGTTTATAAGTAAGTTACGAATAAGTTAACAAAATTCTATTAGACATTCATAGTAGGATTAAAAACTTTGCACACCAAGAATCTATGGCAGACCGTTATTCAATGAGTGCCACAATCTAATGGCTGTAATAAGCCTTATGTACAAAAGAATAATCCCTTATTGGTTATAAACGAGTCCATCAGCCACATAAAGTTGATTAGTAAACAATCTAGAAATTCAAAGAGAGAGGAAAAAGTTGGGGTTTCTCTGGTAGATTTGACAAATTTATTTGACATCTCAGCAAACTAAGACAGGAGGTTCAATTTTTATATTATTACTTGTAGTTATGTTTAGTTGATGTTTCTAATTTGTAAGTTATAAAATTTTTATGTTGAGATTCGGAGCTCAGATATGTTACATGGCAGAGAAAAAATGAAGACTGATAACTTTTTAATGCTTCTTTTTGAAATTAAGAAGGTAAACCTCAAATAATATACAAAATTGAATTATAAGCTTCCTTTCCAGGCCAAGTTTACTGACATGCATTAATAATAAAGTAGGTTAATTAAATTTTGAATGTAACACTATAAAAGATCATGATATGCACACTTTGAACCAGTCACCATGATAGAATTAATAGAAGCTGCTTTACTCCCAGAATCAAATGCTTTACTTTAATAATAACGAAATGTATATTGTAATCCCGTATCAAAACCCAATCATATAATACACGAGTAGCATAACTTATTTACCAGACTTAGTCAAAATACATATACTTGTTCATAATAACTTATTTACAAAAAAAAAAAAAGATAAGATATATAGCACACAGTTTCTTGAAAATATATACTGTGTAGTTGAGGTAACTAACTGTATGGTTTTAAGTGCATTTTCCCGGAGAATCTCAATAGATAAATCATAGTATCTATCCACTACATTCAAAACTATAGTACTTACAACAGGAGGAGAAACTGAAATATGAGGATCAACATTTAGATTGTTCATTGAATCACTTATCCTATCTTCTTCACATATTCTGGAACTAAAATTAGCAGCTTGAACAAACTCGTCATCAATTTCTTTTTGGAAATCAACTTCATCACTCTGTTCTAGAACTCTACGACCAGCAAAATCTAAAGTAATTTTCTGATTCAGTCGTGAAACATGTCGCCTTGCATGAAGTTCTTTCTGTTTTTGTGACATCTTGGCTCGTTCCTCTTTTGTAAGCCATTTATTGGATTCCACAGCAAAGTAATCACTTTCATCATCAATGACTCTTGTTCGCTTTTCACTGTAGATATTTAAATCACATGAATACATTCACCTACTTTAACTTAACATAGAGCAAGTTACAAGTAAGTTTCCACAATATTCACTGGCAATAAAAAGATTTAAACAAAACACAAGAATTTCTTCAAAAGTTATAATTTTCTTACTCTGAAAAAGTATTTCTAATAGGTAGTTACCTCCTTACATAAATAGCTACTTTTGTTCAGTGCTGCCCTCTATATGCAAATATTTTTTTACGCATGCCACAAGCCTTCTGTCTCCCCTCCATTGGAATTGACTGATTCCAATGCATCTCATGCAAATCATCTTGCATCAACCCTCCACCAATAAGAGTAAGCATACTCCCATGATTCAGGTGACTCCTTCTATTTAATTCTACTGAACTGTAACTTCAAGGTTTGATAGAAAATGGAAGCACCAATTTTCTGTGGGAAGGAAGGGTGGGAAGTGTGAACGGAGGTAAGTACCTATCAGAAATACATTTTCAGTGAAGGAAAATTATAACTTCCAATGTGGTACATTACATCTTCCTACATAACTGGTGAGAGGGAAAGAAAGAAGCATCCTTTGAAAGCATCCAAAGGACACTCCCTAAAATGAGACAGTCAGATATTGAAGATCTGATGTTGGAAACTGCATCACTTCTGAATCAGGTATATTCTTTGTCCATCATAGAAAGATGTCGCATATATGGGTGGAAAACAGAGGAGCACATCTAATTGGGAGTAAACTATGGCTGGAAAGTTATCCAAACCATGCAATATTTATGAAACTCAATCCCAGAAATTATAAAAGTAGATAAAATGAAAAAGATGTGCCCCTAGGTGTAGAGTGGCTAGGACACAATGGACCATACATGGCAAGTCAACTATATCCAAAATCCATTCTGCTGAGAACTGACATCCTTGTGGAGGGAGGATGAGAATCACACTGTTGGTAAATCAACTACAATCCAAAACCTGGCTGCCAGGTACCGATATCCATGTCTAGGTAGGAAAGAGGGTCATACTACAGGCAAGGAGACTACAATACAAAACCCAGGCCACAGTGAACTGAAATCCATGTGGGGGTAGGAAAGAGGATCATACCGTCTTCTCCTCAAGTTCATGAGATTGCAAGGAATCTAGTACCCTCTGACTCATGAACAGGGCACATGTGAATGTAATAAATCTGGGAACTCAATATCCACTATTGCAAAAAGATGTCTATATAATGTAAACCATTTCCCTCAAAAATGAAGTTGACTAGTACCACCCTAAACACTTTAACATCCTCGGAATAAGAAACATCGAGGGATATTGAAAGGGAAAGAACCGTAGCATTCTGCAGTTACCTTCATCGTGACCCACAACACAGATGGAATATAAATGAGGGAGGAATATAGACATCTGTAATACAAGTGTTAGGACTTACATTGATGGGTGCTACTCTTAAGGTGGGGGGTAGGATGAAGGGGTTAAATTCAATTTTGACATTTCACTCCCATTGTTTTATGTTTCATATTGGAGGATATCACATCATTTACACCAGCAGAACACCACAATCCTACTCTCAACTGAATGGTATTTTGTTTGTATTTCATTAACCCATTCAGGACAATGCCTATGCAGTCCACCATCCCAGCAGCTTGGAACTGGAAAGTGGGAAGGACTCTCAAACTCCACTAGAAGAAAAGGGGGTAACATGCAGTTTGGAGGAACCACAACATCTGAGATAGCACAATGGGTGACCATAAAACCCTATTTTTAAAAGCATACTATACTGATTCATTCCATAAAAGATATGGCAGGGATGGGCAGCTATCCCCTTCTGCTTTACTCATGTAGTCCATGGGTGAGTACGATCCCAGACTAACAAATTTATGAAGCAGTTCTATCGCAAGGATAAACCTAAAACGATCTTGTAGTACACCTGATCTCTGCAGTGTGTGTTGCATGGCCATGGAATTATAATATGCAAGTTGACATGGCTTGACAGTGCAAATTTGAAAAGTTAGAGAATTCCTGGTCAGGTACCACTTGGCCCAGAGGGGGATCCAAACAATGAACATTAATAAAAGGGAAGGAGGCCCTTGAAAAGGAAAAAAAAATTACTCAGACAAAGTCTCACTGAATCCTTATATTCTAGAATGGCTACAGGCAGAAGATGATAACCCGAAGAGGAAGAAAACCACGATCCGATGCAAATAGTGCAAGACGAATGTATCATGAGTAGTCCACATGCCCTATAGAAGAAGTACCACCAAAGGACGACAAAGAAAAAATGCCAATGATAAGATAAGGTGTCGAATTGGATGAGGAGACACTTGGAACAAAGTACAGGAAGAAGATGAGAAAGAGGAAGAAGGTAATCTAATAAAAAGCCAAATCCAATTGGCAAAAGAGAAAGAACATGAACAGAGGACGATTGCCAAGAAAGAAAGAGGCAGGAACAGACACCACAGAAGGAAGCTGTGCAGGTAATATATCAGAGAAGAGCATGTACAGGACAGAGAAGTCTATCTGGATCAGAACGAGAATAAAGGAGTGAAACAGAAGAAAGGGAAAGCAGCTAAATGGAGAAGTTATCCTCATGAGCTGCTGAAGTGTTAGGGAAGAAAAGTGATCTGGAGAAAGGAGAAGAGATGTAAAAGGATAAAGAGTATGTATGTGAAACATCATTGGCAAATAAAGAGACAACCAAAATCCACAGGTAAATGGGACAAGGAGGAAAGACATAAGGGAAGGTGAAACAAGGAGCACTGAGAAAGTGGTTTGAATGTAGGCAAAGTGAGGCAGTGCAGGACCACATTAATAACCCAATCTGAAAGGGCAGTGGATGAAAAATCCGGAAGGAATACATTCACAGGTAAGGTGTAGAAGTAAATAACTGCGGGATCAGGAAAAATGAAAGGTATGGGACAAGACCACCCAAAATTTGAGGAGACAGAAGACCCCGGATCCAAAAGTAAAGAGAGAAAATCTGCTTGACAAAGAACAGTGGGTTGATCAGGAGAAAACCTTGGACCCAGAAACCAATTTGCACTGAGAAACTTCCAGGGTGAATGAAACAAGCCAGAAAAGAGGCTAACTGTCAGGAGATGCAGGATCACCTTGCCAATGACCAGAGGAGAACCAGGCATGAAGACAGACGACAGGAAGGTCCAGATGAAACATCGGTGACTAAGGGTGGGAGACAGAGGAAGAGATAACAGAGGAGGAAGTTAGAACTGGAGAAGTCACAGAAACCACAGCTAAGACAGCCAAGAAAGAGCTATCAGAAGGAGTGTCAAGGATGAAAGAAATCACCTGGAGAAGAAAAAGAATGGTAGGATAGACAAATGTGTAGGCCCAATCCTGGCTGAGAACATCGATAGCCAGAGCAAAATGACAAAGAACTGGAGACCAAAACCAAGGCAATTTGTGGTTAAGGGACATAGCAAAAACCTCAATGTGTGGAGTAACCCATGGAAGTCAAAGCCAATGGAAAACAAAAGGATCGAAAGACCACTCCATCAGATAAATGTTGTCTGGACAGGAATCTAATCCATGACAAGAGTGAAAGCACCCAAAATGTGTCATGCAATGATAGGAATATCGAGCATATGGGCCCAAAATGAAGATCCAACGTAGGAATACAGAAGGATCAAGAGCAGGTGCCAACTGGTGATTGAGATAAGCATCCACTGAAGGAATCAGAAGGGATCATTACCAGATGATTTCTGGCCATATGGAGAAAATGAACCAAAACATGACCTACAGCGAGAAGTTCCAGGACGTTGATATGATAATACCTCTCAAGCCGCAGACAAAAAACCCAAATCTTCCTGTTGTTCAACCCATGCCCCCAAATCCCATAAGGGATGCATCCATGAAATGTGGAAAACCGGATGAAGAGGAAACGGGACAGCTGCCAACATGTGAGTCATATCTAACCACCAATGCTGATAGATGACAAGGGTAGGAGAGCTAACAAAGGATCCCTGCAAAATTCCACTGGTTGTGAAAAGCCCATGAAAGAGCCTGCATATGAGCCAGACCTAAGAGGATAAGGGCTACCAAGGAAGATCATATCACCAAAGACGATAGAACTTCATGAGCTCTAATCAAACTGAAAACCTATCGAATGAAGTTGAAGAAGAAAAGGGCGGGCCTGACTGAGATGTGTGTAGAAAACAAAAACACCCAAATGTACAGGAAATTGGATAGGCTGCAGTAAGGATTTGATTAACAACCCATTATAATTACCTCCAGGAGCAGTTGATAAGGGTAACAGGTGAACTCCTGTTCAGAATGAGCAAACAGTAGTCAATCGACCAAAGAAAGAGGAAAGAGCAACCCGAGAACATAGAAATGACAAACAAATGCTCTAAATGGCTGAAGCAAGTCTTAAGAGCAGTACCCAAAATAGAGAAACTACCCCAAATAAGCATTTGCAACATTCTTCTTTGTCGTTGATAAACCTGGAGAAAAAGCCCACCTGAGGGTGAGAAACAACTCCAAGGTAAAAGGGGGAAGGTAGAAAATTAGAATGAGGCAAGATAAACCTAGTACAGGCTGCTAGTCTCTGCCAGCCTGGAATAATAGCCTGGAGAAAGAAGGCTTGTGGCATGCTTTTTTTTTTGCATATAGAGGGCAGCACTGAACAATAATAGCTATTTAAGTGAGTGTAGGTAATGTACCATATCAGAATGAGTAATTTGTTCATCATGAGGACCAAGCATTCATTTATGTAAAACATTCTAAAAAACATGTACTAAACATGAAACATAAAAGTAAGAAGTTATATAAGTTGATATATATATATATTATTAACACTACAAGGTGTTAACTACTTTCAGCTGCTTTATGGAAAATACATATGTTACATCTTTATTTTTAAATTTTAAAATATAATAAAAAACAAAGGTTAAATTGAAACAGTGAATAGAGGTTGATCATCTACCACTAAACAAATATTCTGATCTAATTTTTTTCACTTTATGCTTAAGGTGATACACACCAATATTTATACTCACTGAATAAAAGTCTAATAACTGTGGGTCAAAAAATAAAGGCAAGGTTCATTCTTACTTTCACATTCCTCAGCACTATCCAAAAAGTACTTACAAGAGAACAACACCGAGAAACCACAACAAACAGATTCTCAGAGCATCCAGGGTATGCACTCCTGTGGGTTCCAAAGATAAGAAGGATGATAAACATTTTGCTAGGACCATGTAAAAGATGATTAGGTCTTCGGAGGTTAGAAAGAAATAATGAAAGCCCAAGAACGGGTCCCACTTGCAAAAACAGGATGATAGGGGATGAAACCTACATTCCTGGTCCTACTATCGGAAATTTAAAAAAAAAACAAGTACTATTTGAAAATAAATGTAGTTTTACAAATTTTCAACTCTTCCGAACCAAGAGGTCTAAAAACCAGAACCAGATGAATTAAGAGCACAATCTCGCTATTCCATAATGGAATATCTGTGTCAAAATAATAGGAAAGAGGGTGCCAGCTTTGACTGATTACACTGTAATCACAGGAAAACCCCACAGTTTGAAGTATATCAAGAGCTGAAAGAGATCCATTAGCAACAAGGGCAGTTCTACTCCAACACGATCTGAAAGTTAATCTTCACTATTGAATTTGATAAACTAAGGAGAAACTAGTAAAGAATATTTTGGCTCAAAATAGACAAAGTGAAAGATACCAAGAGAGTATCCAAAACAACAGAATAAACCACTAACATACACTCTGCATTCACAGAAGATGTCATACAGAATTTCATCTGATCTACCTGACTAGATTTATATAGTCATGGGGCAGGTAAAGCAAGTCAGTCCATAACCCTTTCCCTACAGGAAAGTCAAGCTGCACATGTCACAACCTTCTAGAAAGTTACATTCAAGATTTAATGATACTACTTTATTTCTAATGTAAATGAATAAACTTAGCATCAAAACATAAGTAATAAAAAAAAATAATATTATACAAGTTTTAATTTATTAATTTTAAAAGGAATTATTTAAATAAATCCTCAATCTCCCTCACATGAAAATTGTGACATTTGTTTTCTAGGTCTTGCCCATTTTCCAATATATTTATCACCCCTCTCCAAGTTTAATATAAAGTACACAATATACTATAGATATTACTAAGGTAAAGTTTTATAGCCTTCAATCTTCTTTGTTCAGAGAGATATAAGTTACAAAGTCAGACCCAATTGCCATGCCCACCTGTCACAGTTTCTTTCTGATGTTTTATATCATTTATAACCAATAGAAAGATTAAATCAATATCTATCAAATAACAAATAATGTTATGTTTCTTTCAGTACAAATTATTGCCAATTTTGTATGTTTGTCCTGTGGTGTTTGAATCAAGTAGGTATAGGAATTATTCTAAGGCTCTTATGCCTTAGTTAGAAAGCCAGTTAAACTATAATAGTTATATGACATTGTTTGTGTTGTGCAGATTATTATGTGCTCTTAGGTGCATTCTTTAAAATTATTTAACCCTTTTCCAGGCAGTTCACAGGTGAAAGGCCATGTCATTGCATTTGTTGACTCGAATTCAAAATTTTAGTGTTATACCTTACTCAATTTCTTAACTTAAAAGTAAATATTAAAAAAACACAGTTAAACATAAAATTTTGTGTCATGTGGTATGTTGAATGCAGCACTGGTTCAAATT
>NW_013666583.1:35366-49918 GCF_000517525.1 Limulus polyphemus | reverse complement strand
CTTCTTTATTTACTGTTCTATGTTTTAAGAAAAACTGGTTTCAGAACTTATTTCTAAATAGCAATAATCTATATACATATATAATGTATGATAATTGGAATGTCACTGTATTTTACAAAATATTAGTCGACTAAAACACAGCCAAGACAGGTCACTTTGTAAAGACTAAATATATTACTGGATATAGTAACGCGAGTGCACATGCACTGTATCATTTTAACTTCTGTATTGTTAGCCAGAATATATAAATGTATAATGTTACGAGAGTTAAGCTATTTAGTCTAAACATTTATGCTTTCGTGTTATAATCTGTAGTCATTCAAGGATGAAAAAAACATAATTTATATATATTTCCTAATTTTTTAACGTGACTACGAGATCGATGAAATCTATCAAACGCGTACAGAGATTTGTTACTGAAAATAACAGATAAAATATAACGTTTTTTTCTTAAAAATTTTTTTATAACTATCTGAACATTATAAAGATTTTGCACGTGAAATTTGAAAATTTTCTGATGCAGAAAAGTATCTTTAATCTTAAAATTAAAATTACTTTGCAATTTGGACAGGCAACATGCAAAAAGAAAAAAAAAGGCATGAGAAAAACATTGCTATACAAATATTGATATTTTGCGTATGAAAGCATTGTAATGTTTACTGATAATCTGCCAAATTTTGTTAACATACTAATTTAAAAGGTATAGCATGAAAACTATAAAAAACACAAAATGGTCATGAGGTTGGTCCCTGGGACCAAGCCTGTGCTGAAAGAGTTAATGTACTAGTATCATTGCAAAAAAAAAAAATTTTTTGCTTTTCATGTATTTTTTATTTATTACTAAACTGTAAAAATCATAAACTTATTAGGTTAGATAAGGTAAGATAATGAAAAATAGTAATGATTTTTCCAAGAGGTAACCTCACAAGTAGCTTGTGCATTACATCATTCAATACGATAACTTGAGCTACACGTGTTTCAAGTGATTTACAACTTATGTGGCAGAACCATTAGCTAGATTCAGTTTAAAGAGCAATAAAACAACACAATTAAGTAAAAACAGATGTAAATTGTTATGAGCTTTAAGCTATTTAGGATAAACAACTGTACTTTCCTTTTACAATTTGTAGTCATTTTAGAAAAATCAAAAAGGGTAATTTAGATTTATTTTGTACTTTTTATAGCATTTACAAAGTCAGTCAAATCAATTGCATCCATAAAGAGTTAGGGTAGAGAAAATAACAGATAAGATATAAAGTTTCACTGAAAAAAAATGTATAATATTTATTTGGAAGGTTTTAGAGATTACACGAAGGAAATTTTAAAATGTTTAGATGAAGAAACATATTTTAATCTTAACATGAAAATCACTTTAGAGCAGTCAACACTCTGACTCTATATATTTATGGATAAAGTTTTAGTTAACATACTTAATTTAAAAAAACCTGATTTTTTTGTATGAAAGACGTAATGTTTACTGAAAGCTTGCCAAATTTCGTGAAGATACACAAAACATATTGAAAGTTGTACTATGGATACTCTCATGATTACTTGGTGGTTACAAGGTTGGTGTAATCCACTGACTCCACAAAGAACGAGTTAATAGGTTCACTCCCATGATCAACAAAAATAAGTATAATCAAAGGTCATGGGAAAAGATAAAACAACTGACACAACAATACACAAATACTAACATTTCTTGTGAAATGTTCATCAATCACAAGTTAATGAGTTGTTCATATAAAAAAAAAATGTGTTTGAAAAGAGCAAAATTTAAAAACCTGCATTGAAGAATGCCCATTACTGAAAGCAAGCCAGAGAATGACAATGAATGAAGCACAGTGGAAAAGATATAAAGGAATATATCAACACAAATGCACTCCATTAACGATCACTCAACACTTAAAATGTAGTAAATTTTTGTTAAGAACAATAAGAAATGCACTTAAATGAAGATTATCAGAACTGATGGAGGGTACCATAATATGCCAAACAAAATAAATTGATAAAAATGTGTTCCCTATCTTCCACAAGTATAACCAGCATAACCTAACACAATAGGTAAAGTAAATGTTATTTTTCCAAAAACAATCAGAAATGCCCCTGGTGAAAGAATGAGACATTGGGAAAGCACAAGACCTGCCACTGGAGAAGAAACTTGAAACACTCACTGATAAAAACCTCCCTCCATGAAGGATCTGATCATCCACAAAGTTGGGTGCAAGAGAAATTAACATGATTTTTTTCTGAAAGCAAAACATCACCTATTTTTATCATATTCCAACAATCTGTTCTTCTGTTCAACAGCAGCATCGTATCCACTTTTCTGCACAGCTTTATCTTGTCCATCATAACTTTCTCCCATCAACTTCTGAAGTAGTTTCTCACTCTTTCTAGACCCACGCTGTATTATTTCTTGTTCCTCTTTTGAACAAACCTGAAAAAAATAACACAGATACGGTAAGAACAAGAAAGTATTACGTACATCAGGGAAAGGAGCTTTAAGACAAAGAAAGTATCCAATAAAACAATGGCATAGGAATATCTTAAATGATTAATGAAGCCAAAGTAAGAATAAGAACAGAAACAGAAAAGATCAATGAGAACAGACACATTAATTAAGAATTAAGGCAACACAAAAACAACAGTAGAAGTAAGACATATTAAATAAAACTATGAAAGGATAGAAACATTACATAAAAATACCAAGAACACAAATACATTATGTAAGGACAACAGAAACTTGCATAAAGTCCACCATTTGAAATACTCTAAAATAATTTAAAAAACTGATTAAAATTAACAACCCACTTATGCAAATTAAAATGATTTTAAGCCACATTTTCATCTTACGAACTTTTCCAAAGTGAAAGATAGTATCCCTAAGTAATTGATGTCTCAAGTGGTAAACTTCAATCATCAACAACTGATCCAGGACTTCTCAGTTACTAAATTTCTTCTCTACTCTCTATGCATAAATTGGAAATCAAATCTCCTAATTAAGTATAAAAATTTCATCAATTGTTCATCATATTACAAAACTAACAATGGTTTACATATATTAGTACTTTACTCCTTAAAAATGTGAACTGAACTAAAACAAAAAACTGCACTGCATTTTTTCAAAATACTCAGTTTTATAAAAATTTTCATCTGTTTGGTCATTCGCCTCATTTTCAATCTTTAATTGGTCTCATTGAATGTTTTTACAATAAACTACTTTAAAACTAGCCATACCAGACTTCCACACGTGAAACACGGGCCGGAACCTTCTTGTTCACAGACAATACGTCCACATTTTAAGCAGTTGTTGACCAGTTTATGTTTTGAGGCTTCACACTGACATGGGTGTCTTCCTGGTAAAATAATTATGTCCTTAAGCTGACCCTCCTTACTGTAAAGTGACACAAACTTCTTTTTCTTTTTCAAACTTTGTGGCTCAGGTGATGTTTCCAAGTGAATAGCTTTGCTTGGAGTGTCATTTTCTAAACTCTAAAGTAAGGTCAATAAAACAGTGTAAGTTAAAACAGTCAAAAAGGAAATTATTTTTGTTATATACTCACATAAAAAAATATTTAAAATTGAGTTACAGTGTTACACAACTAACTTTTAAAAAGTTAGTGCTTATCATACCATTACCATAAAAGTAAAACATAACAGCAACTAAAATGGAGAAGTTAAACAATGCTGTTAAGATAACAATCTAAATATACTTTCTTGTTTTGTTCTTATTATTCCCTAATGGTTTTCAAAGATAAAGCCATAATTATCAAAATTTTATTTTAGAAAATGAATTGACATTATATTAATTTTTTATGTCATTTGACTTTAAATTTAGGCTACTTGAAGAATATTAAAAATACTAGTTTTTTATTTTGGCTACGTATGTATTTTCCTAAAAAATAAAATGAGTTATAACCATTAATTTTCCTTGATTGGTTACAAAGTATTTAAATAACAACTTAAGTCTCCAATATTGTTGCAAACATGCTCACGAATGTGAAAAACAAT
This sequence comes from Limulus polyphemus, assembly GCF_000517525.1. Classification (NCBI taxonomy): domain Eukaryota; kingdom Metazoa; phylum Arthropoda; class Merostomata; order Xiphosura; family Limulidae; genus Limulus; species Limulus polyphemus. The sequence continues at coordinate 45,907 of NW_013666583.1, read as the reverse complement.
TCTAAATTTTCATGGAATAACATGCCTGTAAAAGTGATTGACAAGAGGATAAATCTTTGTTTTGAAACATTCAACAATGCACAAAGACACATTAGGTATTGTAGATGATGCATTACTGTTTGTTAGTTAACTTAGTTATGTTAGAAATTCGAAATGATGTTTTTAAGTGTTTTACACTCACAAAAAAGAAACCTATCATTCCATGGGTATTTGAAGAACTTGTAGCATTCTTCCACAATTTAATTCTTTGTATTTCAATTTTCGATACCTCACTACTATAAAGGCTTGGTTTGGTTTGAAGTTTCATTCGGTGGTCGTGTCGAGGGTCACTGATGAGGAGTGGAATTCTCTAAAACTAGTCTGGCACACAGACACACCCCAATGAAAGAATTGACCATTCCAAGCTTTGTTGTTAAACAAATGTTTAACAATTCTGTTCAACTATGTTGGAAATTATCTATTTTGATACAATATGTAAAAAACATAGACCTTAAAGATGAAAATGCAGGTTTCTAGAAAGCATCTGCTTAAAATAAGTTTTTTTCAAAGGCTAGCACAATCTCTCATGAAAAAATAATAATAATGCTCTTTTCATACACTAACCTGATTGTTTGAATTTTTTTCTAATAGTCCTTTTTTCTTTGAAGATTTACACTTTTTTTCACCCTTTACATAGTCTTCTCCTGTATCTGGTTTCATGTATACTTTTACTTGAGATGGAGAGTCTTTGTTTCCTAGAAAAATAAAATAAATTTAACAAAATAAAATGGATATCAATATGTACTTTCTTCTAGAAGATTGAAAACTGCAGTTATAGTAACTGATGAACTAAAGTGTAGTTTCTGTCTACCAATACCTCATTTTGTGAATCATTCTAATGATATTTTCATCCTCCAATGACATGTCAAGAAACCTTTTTCTTCTATACATAGTGTACTAAGTGTTCACAGGTATCACACACATAGGAGACTACATGTTGCATAGCCCACGATCATAAGTTTAACATTCTGAAACACTTAAGCACTGAAAGAATGAAGGGGAATTTGTTCATTCAAAGTTCAATATGCAATTTATAGATTGAATACAATACAAAGATTCATAAGCAAGATGGGAAGCTAATGTATAGTCAAAGCACCTCACTGTTAGAAAAAAAAAAGACAAAAAAGGTTTTTAATTTAAAAGGCTTAAATTTGAAGAAATATTAATGTAGCAATCCATATGATTGTTCATACATTGTTTTCCAAAAAACACAGAAAATGTTACTGATAGGCACAAGGCAGAATGACTGATTTGATGGGAGAAGAAAACATGAAAAATCAGCTGGGAAACTATTTCATGATAATGCCCAGACTTGTAATTTGTACACATTATGTTAATATCTAAAAACATTAACATAACACTTCCACCACAAAAGTGATTTGGTGAAAGTCTTGCAAACTATGTGTTTATCTGCTTAAACTACTTACTGCCTTGCTTCCACTGCAAAAGTAATTCTTTGATGAAACATTTGTGGCTAGAAATGGTTGGATCCAAAATGTCTGACAGATATTCTTCCAAGTCATTCTGATTTTCAATATTTAAAATATACCTATGTACAGAAAAAAAAAGATAAAAAAGTACACATTCATTGAATGAATTTATAAGTCATATACACACAAGTAATTACAAAATGTTAAGTCTTCTAGTTTTCTCTGATTTAAGTTAGATATTATACTTGTTGGTATTATTTACATTTACAAAAAATATTTTAGAATACAGATACCAATAAAATGTTATATCTACAACTCTGTGATTATTTGAGAAAAGACAAATGTGTTGATTTAGTTTTTGTAAATTGGGTCATAAAACAAATCAATACAAAAAACAAACAAAAATAATAATAAAATTGCTGAAAAAAAATATTATCAACAATTAAAGTCTAAAATAAACATTATATGTAACAAAACTAATAAAAAAACCTGACAACTCTTTCTGTCAGTTTACTTTTAGTGTGTATTTCCAACATTACTTTTCAGCAATATTACAAACTACACATTTTCATTTTCCATTATGCCAGTTTTTCTAACTATCTACTCTTGATCCATATTCAATTTTTGGTTAGTTGCAGTGAGTAACAAGACGATTAAGAGATTTATATAGTGTGGGACTCTCTCATTACGTATACTGATATAAAGATGTCTATAGTGGGTAGCACCGAAAGACTAGGACTAGAATTTTCTTGCAGGTGCTGAGGTACAGGACATCATAGAGTATGTTGACAACTTAGTTGAGGTCAAGGAAAAATTGTCATTTTGTAAGACATGTAGGAGCAAATGATGCTTAAAATTCTATATCAGAAGAACTGCTTAAAAAGTAGAAATATCTCCTTCATGCTTGATAAGTAAATAAATTAATTAGCAGGATCCAAGACTTATATGAAAGGTTATCAGATACATATTTAGAGCAGCAGGTGGGCTGGTTTGACCTGTAAGATAGTTTTCAAGGTAAGGGTGACTTGTATGTTATAGATGGACTCCACGTAAATGGATTAGGTAGTAGGATGTCTGAAAAGGCTTTAAATACATTCATTAAAAATAGTTTAAACTTGCTAACAGTGAGAGAAATTTGGAATACAGAAATTGATAAAATAGGACAAAAATGAGTTTGGTAATAGGATTTAGAGCAAAAGTTAAATAATAGTTTTAAAGATAAGTCTGTCAGATTTCAATTGTTGAATGAGTGTTGTTCCCTAAGACATGAGCAAGAAAAACTTTGACAAAAGATAATAAAGAATAAACTGACACATCTAAATGAGAACTTTTCTAAATTACCTTCTGCTATGTTTTGAGCAGAAGCTTCTCGACAGGAAGTAAAGACAATGTTACAATTGAATTAGGTAAGACAATGCAAGGATTCTAATTACACACATTCAATGTAGAGCACAGTAACAAAAATAATTATAAAAACATTGTTGAACTTATTATATAAATATTATTAAAATTAGCAAAAATATGGAAAAAAAGTAATCAGAAAAACTAAAACTGGATCTAGAAATATAACATAGGAAAATAATAAATATAAGTTCAGAATATTATAAAATAATAGTCTAGTGATGTAAAGTAATAATCCAGAGAAGGAAAAGACTCTTGCACAGCTAAGATTGAAAAGGAAGATTTAACCAGGAGTAAGAGGTAAGGTAAATGCATCTAAAGAAAAGGTTTAAGGAATGAAATTAGAGAAAGGGTAGACAGAGTTTTATAATTATTTGAAAGTAAATCCTTCATTTATACCATAAGGGGATTTGGTGAGAATTGGAAGATAAGACAGTGTTCAAGACTTTCTTGTGTTAATTGTTGAGTGGGGCATTTCTCATGACTGAAACTAATATGTCAGAGGTACCACTGTGGTTAGGAGAACAGAAGTGTTTAGGAACTGGGAGGTCATGGAGCATTCTCTTAGAGTTCTAAGGTGTTCATGAAAACAATCACCAGCCTATGGGCTGTTTCTCCAAGATACAGTTTGTGACAACTGTTATACTGGATGCAGTAAATGATGCATTCTGACATGCAGGTGTAATGTACCCTCACATGGAAAGTGTAATTAGGGCCAGTTGTGGTGGTGGTGGTGTTTGAAATGTATGGACAGGTGTAACAAATCCTTCTGGTACAACAATGAGTTCCAACAACAAGGTCATTGTTGTTCTGTAGCTTCGAGTGCAGCAAGTAGTCTTTGAGCTTTGGATTTTCTTTTCTTTTGCCCATCAAGCACTGGTCCAATTTTTTCTTGCTTGCTCCAGTCTTTTATTATCATTTAATTGCCCTTGGCAATATCTGTCTTGTGATACTCTCCACCTACATCAATGGTCCCTCTATCCTGGTACTGTATGTAAGCCCTGGTTCATATAATATTATCACTTTTTCAAGACCGACTCAATTCGCAGTCTATAACACCAGCTCTTAATGTGGAGGAAGGGCAAGAGTGTGTGACAGGAGGTAAGTATTATTGGAAATGCATTTTCGATTTAAGACAATTTTAATTTCCAAAGCATACCTCTTCTCACACTACAGTTAGAATCCCATGTTAATAAGGTGGATGGGCTGGTGAGGGCATTATCCACACAGAATGCACCTGCATAGATCATTGGCGTACCAATAGAAGATTGGAACCCTAGTGGGAGAACTGCACTACCTACAGAACAGGTATGCTCTTCACCCGGAATATAAATCCGGCACTATAGGAGGACTATAAAATCATCTGTCATCGTTACTGGTCAGAACCCAACCAGGTAATAGAATCCATTGCTCGGGGTTGGAATTATAGGGCCATGGCCCCTAAATCCCATGATGGTGGCCAGGGCATTTGGACTGAAAAAAAAAAAATATATATATATAGATGTGTGTGTGTGTGCCTAAGTGGACAAACCTTCTCAACCTGAAGAAGTCTGAAAGGCAATACTCCAAACCTGTATTACAAGAAGGTTCCCACATGGGCTGGTGCCTCTCCTACAACATCTGGGGGAAAAACTGTCCAAGATTTTGGATAGAAGGGCCCTAACTTCACTCTCTTCTACATACAGAGGTGGGGTGGGGGTAATGTACATTGGAGATTCCCGAGGAACAATGTTCTGGAAACAGTGCAATTGGTGAACCAAGTTCCCTGAAGTTTGAAAAGCAAACCAACCTCTGATTAATTAATCCAATGAATCAGTATGGGACTATGTAGAGACTGAGACAGATGGCAACCTTAGAAGTTAAACCCCAACACCATGCAAAGGACCACATATCCTCCATGCAGGAAGCTTGAGCTTTGGGATGGCTGGGTGTATGATGTCAAATCATGGCTGCCTTAAAAGAGACAGTCAAAAAGGAAGTGGAAGAGGTGGGCACTCCTGAAGGTACTGCAGAAGCAGAAATCAGAGTTGAGCTGGCCAATCTGGTGTTACAAACAGAGCACAACAAGGGGTTGAATAAATCATAGCTAGTACTCTGGGTAACATACAAATTGGTGGGAAGACATAGGGGTGCAATTTCATTCAGTCCTGACTGAATGCATCTATTGCCAATGCCCAAGGATGAGGTACCAGAGACCAAAATGCACGTAGTTGGGTGTTCCAATGAGAGGCAAATGCATCAATCATTGGTGTCCTGAAATATGAGCAAATCCAACAGAAAACCTTGTGATGCAGCATCCATTCTATTGGGAATATCTGGTTGAGACAATTGATCTGCCACCAAATTTATAACCCCCAGAATATGTCAATCTAGTAGGATGATATAATAGGAGTGGGCCCAATAAAGAAGATCCAATGGTCGAAAACAAAGAGACCTGTACCAAGTGCTCTCATGATGGGAAATGTAAGACATCACCATGATCTAACCACTACTCAAGATAGAAAAATGTTGATCCTGAATAAGGAGATTGGGGAATCCAGTGGATCATTGTTCATGATCCATTGGTTGAGTATAGACCACTGAAGAGATCTTGTGCACTCATCCCAAAGCAATGAGGGATTCAAGTGATGCCCACATCCCCAAAAGAGAAAGAACCATCCTTCCAGTAGGAGGAGATGTGGATGGAAGTCAGCTGTTCCTGATTGAGATACATATTGAAAAAGACACTCAGAGAGTTGATATATTGTGTTGAGGTGAGAACAGATTTCTCACTTCTGATAATAAAGCCTGCTTTGGTTGCTTTTGAAAGTAGAATCTGTGGATTTGATGCTCCGCCAACTGATAAGAAGGTGCAAGAAAAAATTAGACCAATGTTTAGATGGACAAAGGAAAAGAAACCCTAGCAGTTGAGTTATAGCTGTAGTGTGAGAGGAGGTAAGTATGTTTTGGAAAAAAAATCAAAAATACCTTCTTATTTTTATAGAATGACTGCAAATTGTAAAAAGCAATTAGAATTATTTATTCTAAATAACCTCAGATTCCTAACAGCACATCTGTTTTCAATTAAATGTACTCTTTTATCACTCTTTGAACCTTACCTAATTAGCCTAACAAAGCAATATATCATATGGCAAAAGCTTACGAGTAAATGAACAATTGAATTATATCACATCGTGTGACAGCAGCCTGCATCCATTCTAAAGCAGAAATTCAACTTTTTTTTTTTCATTTAAATTTTATCTAATCTAACGAGTTTATAATTTTTGCATTTCAATTACTTTTGTTAAAAAAATTATTCACCAAAAATACACATAAAAAATACAAAATTTAGCTGTTACTTTAGCCTTGAAGCATTTTGCATATGGGTGCATGGTTTAGTAAGCTTATTTTTTCACTATGTTGTCTATCCAAAAATAATTCATTTAGCTTTCAGATATGCATTTAAAACACACACAAAAATATATTAGGCATCAAAACAGAATGTCCCAAAAATACTTTAATTTACCTGGTTTTCTAACTACCTATAAAAATGTATAAAAATTCCATTATTTCTCAGGGTAAAGTCTTTAGTATAAACATAAATTCTCCCCATAAAATATTGGTTTTGATCAACAAAACAAAACAGAAACTATCTGATTTATGGTGTTTAGAATATAATCTTCCTATTGATTATAAACATGTCCAACATCAATGCTAGGGAGAATTGAAGCATTTCTTAAAAGACAGGATATGGGAAGTGTGTACCAATGTGGGTTGAACAAACATAACAATATCTTTAGCAAGGCAAAAAGAGGTTGAAATTTTATATTTATAAATGTACTTCTAACTGTTTGAACAATATGATGCCTTTATAAATGTAGAGAAAATATATCTATTAGAGTGTCATTGTGTTGTGCGACTAGAAGATGCAGATTGAAATTAAAACTTAAGTATTGTAAAATTTAATTTTAAACTATACTTTGATGACAATTTTATTAAAATATATTGACAACAAACTTGTTTATTTTAATTTTGAATGAAACTAAAAAAGGTTGTGACATGTACACTTTAATCCTCCCATGTCTGTAGGTCTAATAATGTATAAGCAGGTAAAGATCTAAGAGAAGGGTCAGCCCCCTCCCTCCGTTTTTTTTTACAAAAATAAAAAAAACATCCAAATATCCTTAAACTAAACATAGTATCAAAAAGAAATATCAAATGCAAGTGTTTTTATTTGATTGTTCTATTAGTTACCACACATACTTTTTGAGATTTTCCAATATCAACAGAGCTAGAGACTACAGTAATCAGTCAAAGTATCAGCAAATAATCAATACATTTAAGCTAATTCTACAATATGAATGTCAATTAAACATTGCCATGGTAAACTACTGCAACTTGGCTTTTTCCCAACACTCTAACAATATGTCTAATAGAGATTTGTTTTTATCAAAGTTGATATTGTTTAGGACACCTGACACTCTTCATAACAGACTTGTTACAGAATTAGTTTTTAAAAGTTAGAATTTTCATGAGAAAGATGTTTTTCATATTACTGATGTCCACAATAAGTCAGTGAAAATGCAAGTAGTATGACTGTCCAAGTAATGAATTTGAAAAATAAATTTTGATAACAAGCATCCAGTTTATGAATGAACACTACAAGTTTTTTCTAAGTATGGTTATACATAATTGTAACTAATTAATTTTCATTAAAATATTTGAATTGTTTGTTTTTAATTGCTTTTATTTGCATATGAATTATATTACTAGAAATAAAGATATAAACTTTGAAATTACTGGATTATAACCCAACTGAGCTAATAATTTACAGAATATTTTAATGTTATTTTAACTTGTTGTCAGGAATGTTGTAGTAATTGTTTAGTGAACCCACCAATTAACATATGGCACTAAATGTCCAACTCTACATTAAACTCATAGGAGTTTCTAGCACCGTATTCAGGACATTGATATATTACAAAGTGACTTGTATCAACTTGCAACTTGGAGGATATCTTTAATTATAACAAGTACAAGGTAATGCTTTTGGGTTATCATAATTTTGATCACACACTTAAAATAGTTGGCCATCCATACAATAGCATGATTAAAAAAAATAATAGTAGCACAGATGTGGGTACGTCATTGGAAACATCAAAGTATTGCTCTGATGGTGTTACTAACAGTAAAGCTGATACAACTTTAGAATGTATTTACAACCATACTGATTACAAGTAAAAAAGAACAATTATCTTTTTACACAAACCACTATTTATCTTCACTTTGAATACTGTGTGCAGTTTTGGCCTCCTTATCTAGGAAAGAATATTGACTTATTGAAAGAGGTTCCGAGAATTACTACTAGGATGATGCTAGAGAATAAAAGAGTTATCTTAGAGGGATAGGTTATGATCTCTAAATGTTTTATTCAGAAATTAATGTTAAGAGGCAATCTTATCGAAGTTCATAAAATTATTTGGGGGGATCAATAGCATAAAGGCTTCTGTTATATTCTGAAAATAATAAGACAAGTTAATACAAGATAAAATTTGGAAACTTAAAAGGACAGACTAAGCTACAGTTAAAAAAAAATATTTTTTAACAGGGTGGTTAGCCAGTGTTTACAACTTATTGATTTCGTTGCTATATTCCATGATTTTTGGGTTTCCCTAGGACAAAAGTATTTCAAAGTGACTAGCAATAGATCAAGCAACTTTCATTGCTGACAAACAGTGATACTCAGAGAAAGAAGTAGCCATTTTTATAGTCACAAAACCAGTCACAAGCAACTCAATACTGTTAATACAATCTACTCTTTTTATAACATTCTGTTGTATACCACATTGAAATTATTATGTCTACACAACCTCAATGAAATGCCAAGTGACATGGTGAGAGTTACATGAGCACAGTGTACTTTGTAATTGCTTATAAGCAGTACATTTATATCCAGCCATCTATACCCAAAAAAAGGGAATGGGACTGGGATATGGAGATTGAAGTGTGCCATTAAAAACTCTATGAAAAACACCTGTTAGAATGTGACTTATAGTCTAAAAACATGTCAGTATTTAGTGCACATAATAATTTTATAACATGTTATTTCAAGAGTGTCCTCTAACTGTAACAAAACTTACCATTCTGCATAGATTTAATTTAAAAAATAATTTTTAATTCTCTACTGAATTCTATGGACGTTTCTGACTTGTTTAGAATGCCTAAGTATTGACACCTTGCAACTTTTCAAGGCATATCTGGTGCCTTACTGCTTTGTAAATTGTAGAGGTGGTAACACTGCAGTTGACTATGTTATGGAATGAGCTGCTATCACTATAAGCAACAGGGAGACAAGCATTTGGGGAATTGATGATTTATTGTATTATAAAGGGTGGGTTTAAATGTTTACAGCTTCAATTTTGAAGTTTGAAGAATCAAAGGTACCCTTATTGTCGATATATTAATTGTTAATGTATTTGTCACAAAGTTGTAAAATATGCAAATCTAATACAAACGTTAATTGCTTTAGACTTCAATTCAACTATTAAGATTTAGGTTTTAACCTGTCTAAGTGCGTGAGTGTGAGGAACTGTCTCATCCTATGTCTCTTGAAAGTTGAAATTGTTTGTGTTAAGCCTAACATGCTTTAATCAAAACATACCTTGCAAAGTCTTCAGTTGCTGGAAAACCTAGTAGTTTCGAGAGCTCTGAACAGCACCATTCAATTAATGCTGATGACATTTTGGTTGATATTTAATGATAATAAAATCCTTATTGTTCACCAGTTGTTACTATTCCAAAAATGTATCGTTTTTTATTCACTGAAATTTGGATAGGAGCATTTTTTAAGATCCTACATGATAAATTTAAATCGTAAGCAGGAAGAGTGGTATCTTCACATAATCTTCCTAACTTTAGTAAATTTATACCAATCTATTTAATTACATTTCAATAGTTATAATGATGCAAAATCTAAAGTTCTGCACAATTTTGTTTTTCTGGTCTTTCAAATATGGGAATCCTACTGAATGATACAAAGGTTGTTTTGCTTTCTTCAATATGATTTTTATCGACAAATGTTTAATATATAAAATCATTTATACTCTAAATGATTGCTCATAAAATAATTAAAGGATGATTTTATTCGTATTAATGTGTAATATTCATACTTTTAATTAAAATGTAATTACTTTAGATTATTTTAGTTAAAATAAAACATAATTTGATATTTTGTGGTGTAAATATTTTCTGACAAGCATTATTATATTAAATTTTACAATCTTGGTTTGACCAAAGACAATATATTTTCACTATCTTTCTATATCTATATATTATAGTATTGTTGCGTCAGCGAGATCACGTGACTATTCTCACACCCTCTACTTTCTAGAACTATCCTGTACCTTGGCGAATGCTCTAGCATTTACTAGATATAGGGTAGCCTGGTATATAAAAGAGGGTGACAACGTGACAAAAAGAATGTGTGTGTAGACAGTGAGTAATTGATCTGCAGTCAGAGAGTATTATTGAGCACGTTCGTTGTTATAGCGTTGTTTTAGCGCGATTGTTGAAATTAAGTGTATCGTAAAGTTATATTCGGAAAGAATAAAACAGTTTTATTAAGTAAGGACTTGTGTCGCTAAAGTTTCGTCGGAACGAAGTTACGGAAAGTTAATTAACAAACGGAGACGT
>NW_013666583.1:25677-34418 GCF_000517525.1 Limulus polyphemus | reverse complement strand
CAGAATTTCCACAGTCATTACGTTCCTCGTCGCTTTAAACTTAATGACTTTTATAAACACACGCTATAATCACAGTGATTCTCAAGCTCGATAACTCCACTCTGTGCGACTGCAAAACACAGAAACAGAATCGACTGACCGTGACTCGATTATCTATCTCTTCAATGACGCTGGTTTTTTTTCGCCAGACATATATACTAAAAAAGGGGGATATCTAGATCACACTCGAGTTGGTAGACAAATTCGTGATCCGTCGAGAAACTCAAGCACGCATGCTCCCAGAGTCGCGTGACTTCTGTTGTCGTGACATATATATATAGACGACTGAGTGAGTGCAAGTTAAGTCAAAAAACGTTACGTTAGTGAAAGTGAAGTTAGACTGTGCAGTTGTTAGTTTAACTGCAATGGGTAATATTTTAATGTGGGTTTCTCAGTTTAACAGAGAAAAGGATAACAGTTTGTCTTTTCATAGGGTGTTCTAATGTAATTAAACCCACATGTGTGGACGTTGAACAAAATAAGACAATTATTTAAAGGTCTAGATACAACTGTGATAACCCACAGGATAACGTAAGCGAATTATTCACTGATGCTATTGTGATAAGAGTAGAGAAAAATAATTCGTTTTGTCAATTGGATTGTAAAGTAATTGAATCAGCCTGTGTGGACGTTTGAGAATAAAATGTAATTATTTAAAGCTTTAGATACAATTGTGATAATCAATGTGGTACCGAGTTTTTCTTGTACATACATTGGACTTGTTTTGAATATATTATTTTAAAACAAGTGGAATGTGTGCTGTCTGTTTATTGTTCGAATTTATCGCCAACAAGTCACAGACACCTACTGTAAATAATCTGGTCCCATAAACCTGACATATAGAGAAATCACCTTTCGGATACAGCAACCTCATTTCATGTGCTATTTGCTAAACACACAGTGTGCCCTACTTTGGTATTTTCAGATTTTCTATTGGATGGTGTCACTGGACAATTATTTTTTTCTTATGCTGTGTCCTCCTTATGTTCGCTTATGGGATTATCAATGATAAGGGTCAGCCTTATTTGTTCAAGTATGTAGCAGTTAGTTCTGCCAGTCCAGATCAGATTCTCTTTTGATATGAAAATCTCTCCAGATTCCAGAGAGTAATATTTCTAGACTATTTAACTACTCATCATTTTTGACTTGTTATCATTTTGATAAATAAAAATTGATTTTTACATTAGTTATTTAGTCTCTCTGTTTCTTTTTACTTCTTCAATTCATGAGTTAAATATACCTTTGCATTACACTTTCTAGTTTTCTTTTAGTTATTTCATTTACTATGTCTATCTGTGAGATTATCAGCTGACCTAGGAATACCTGTCTTGGTGCTTTAACCAAAGAATTTGTTACTGCAGATTTTTTCAGTTTTTATTAGCAGTCGTACTTTTTCTGCCAATGTATATTATTGTGTTACATAAGTATTCTACTTCAATCAAACTTAGAAATGCCATTTTCAGGTGAAGGATTTATGAGCAAGGAGAAGGGTTCGACATATAAAATGGATCACAGTTTCAGAGACTAAGAGGAAAGCTGGGCTCATGGCAGCTGGTGTAGTATTTGATGGTGAGTCTGGCTGGATTAGTGCTTGACCCAGTTGAACACTTGGACAAGAAACGATTTAGTGACTAGAAACTGTTGTGGTTGAGATGTGTCAACGTTTCAATGATGTAGAGAACTGAGTTATACAAGATCAAAAAGGGAACCACCAGAAAAGAGAACTTACATGGATGGCATACATCATCTATATGGGAAAGCATACCCAATTGTAACATCAGTAGATCACAAGGATATCTTCATTGATAACTTCAGGGAGAGACTGACAAGTGTAACAATGCCAGTAGCTGTACCTTGGCCAAACTACCTTTCTGAAATGTCTATGTCATGTAAAGCTCATGTTCTTCTAAAGGCTACCCAGCTACAGGCACATTTCAGTAAGCTTGACCAGTGGTGGTTTGCCAAGATGAGGCACTGCTTCATATAGAATTTCCATATTTATGTCCCTGATCTAAATTGTGAAACCAAACCTATTTTTTCTCATTAACTATCTTTTAATTCTAATGATTTATGAGAGTCTAAAACATTGATTAATTGCTATTAAAATTCCAATCATGACTTAATTAAACAGTAAATGTGTTCAAACAAAGAATACTAAGCGTGTTAGAATGGCCCATTGCCATGCCAACAGAAGAACTTTGTTAAGTCATCATTAGATGCCGTGGGAAGCTTTGTGTACTCATTGGTGGCTGGTGATCTTCTTGACTGGTGAAACATATATTATATATGCCTACATATTCAACCAAATGAAATCAATATGTGTTGCGTACAATAATTCTCACTTTTTCACTAGGCAATCTATAACTTATTGTTTCACAGATAATGTCTCTGATATCTCTCTCCAAATAGTGCTCCGGTTTGGAGGATCAAAGCTACCTAATGAACTACCCATATCGTTTTTCTCAACAATACTGATGCAATATATAGTTCTGCCCAACTACTCAGCAGATGAAGGACTATCGAAGACAAGGTGAATTGTAAATGATTTAAATAAAATTGATAATAATTACACTTATTCCAGTTCACACCCTCACAACTGTTCTTCATCCAATTGGCAAAAACTCAATATATCTTTTGTATCCAAGCTGGTCTTATGAGACCTGGGAAAATAGTCCGCCCCTCAGTGGCTCAATGGTAAGTCTGAAGGCTTATAGTACTAAAAATCGAATTTCGATACACATTATGAGCATAACACAGATAACCCATTGTATAGCTTTGTGCTTAACGACAAACAAACAAACAAATGTCCTGGTTGGCATTGGATGTGATAGATATAGCATGGATGACATATTTTTACATATTCTTCTTTGCTTTCACCCATAATTTCTTAGATTTGGCTTAAGATTACGTGTGGATTACTAGTTTAAGTATGTAACCTGTGGGATGCCTGACTTTCTTTGTTTTGTAAAGTTATTTAAATCGATTATTTCTATAGTGTTTTCTCTTAGCTTTTGTGGTTTTGGTATTTTGATTTCTGCTTTCTTGATCTTAGCAGGCAGATGGCACAGAAGAATAACCCACCCAGTTCTGGTAATAGAACACCGTGTTTTTAATAAATAATATTTTGTTTCAAACCACACTTGTTTTCTCTACTGTTTATGCTAAATTTATTCTTCACTTCACAGTCCTGAACCTGCATTTTGCAGAAATGTTTGACTTTTCTGCTGGATATCAGTATATACTGTTATATATTACAATTTCGAAAGTTCTGAAACTGAGTTAACTGATAAATTTACATTTAGTAGTTAAATTGTATTTTGGATTTAGCAGTTAAGTAAAAGCCGATATATAGTCAGTTTATGATATTTGCAAATAATATTGATACACACAAGTTTCTTTTTTTAACACAAATACGTTTTAATTTACACACAACAATATAATTTACAATAACAGGTAGTCTTAGTTTTAAGAAATAGAATGGAGAGAAGGCAACACCATTAATCTTGAGCTAATAGTTCTTATTAGGCTGAATAGTGGTATTTGAACGTCACTCTTATAATGCATCCAGGTTCCCAAAGTGCAGAGTACATTTGTTTTTGTTTTGGGATAACGATACATGAACCACGGAGCCTCAGCTTCCCAGTCCGGTATGCTAATCAATGAGCTGCACTTGGATTGGTGTACTTAGTTGGTCAGTGTTGTTTAATGGAATGTTCCTTTTGGTCGTTTTTTGTAATAGAGCTGTGCTGTGAGAGAGGCCAATATTTCTCATTATAGGGTCTTCATAGACTTATATGTCACTGATAGTGTATGTTTCATATTTACAAGATTTTAAAGTAACTTCAAGTTCTTAATTATAACATCATAATTCTGGTCGAGATCCTGTGTTAAATTCACTTCTAACTGTTACTTTCTATAGGAGGGTTTGATCACAAAAACTACCCACTGTTTTATGGAATAGTTGTATTGTATCTTACTTTACCTTGTGTGAGTCTTCTCTGTGACTGTCACATAGAGTACACATATTTTCGGACACTTGGGATCCAATTTCCTGATTGGTCAATTACAGAGAAAGGGTGAACTGTAATGGCAGTTTTGTGATTTCAAGTAGGTTCATCTCTGATTGAAAAGAGTCAAAACTTTCCTGTACTTCTAAATAAAATGTTTATTTTACTTCCTTCCACCTACAATTAATCACTTCAACCGTCTTTTTTTTTCGTTTAGGTGTACGAATATCTAGTTATTTCGAAGCTCATGTAATTCTATACTAGGTTAATTCTTGGAATACCATAAAGTAACATTTGTACAATAATTGGTTCTTTTTATATAATCCCTATGTTGCCAAATTTCACGAAGATACATATAAAAAAACTTGATTAAAGATACCATAGCTACTCCATCAACTTCATTATATAAAAACAACCAATCATTTTCTGTCACTTAGTCCTACCTTCATGATTCGTGTTTTAGCTGAGAATAGTGACCCTATAGATCAACTTATGTCTAATGGTGCCTTTCTTTTCCGCCAACGCTATCGAGTTGAAGCTTCCTGTTCCCCGGCCCTCAGGCTCTGCACTGTGAGAGGTGTCTACTATACAACTCATATACCACTCCCAAATGTCCTAACTAACTAGTTTGTTCTCATTTTCGCGGATCTCATCTTCTTTCGCCAATGCTATCGCTTAAGCTCTCCTCCCCTCTGCAACACTTGCCATCTTGATCATACAACATACTCGTCCAAGTGCCAAAGTAAGTCTACCCCAAGGCTGACGATCCTGCTTCTGTTGCTCCAGCGCATACCACCGATGCCATTACCCCCTCCTGCCAACTCTGTTGCTACATCTCCTACCATGGAGGATATCATCCATTTTGTCACATTGATAGTACAGAATGTCCTCATCTTCCAATGTACATTCGTTCTAGATAATATTATCCATGCTGCCAAGACCGTATTTTGCCTTCACATACAGACCACTTATTCTGGACTTAACTCACACTTTCTATTTCATCGTCTATGGGATCTAGCAGAGACTACATGTTGAAGTATTTATTTGTAAATATTCGCTCTCTTTTTCATAACCTTCCCCTTCTGGATATCTTGTTGGATAGAGGCTCGCATGATTGTGTTCTGCTTAACGAAATGTTTCTGAATCCCACTCAAAGGATCCCTTTATCAGCGTACACTCTTCATCGATATGATCATCCTATGGGTCTGGCCCGAGGAGGTGTGTCAATTGCTACTCGTACTCGCCTTCCCGAGTGCCTACTTTCCCTTTTGCAGTCCTCTTACCCTAAGCAGTTGATAGTCACTGTCTACTTCCCATCTTGAATCATCACTATTGCAACAATCTACATTCGTCCCGGAGTTCCTTTGCCCAATGCCTTTCTCTCCTTTCTGGACAAATCGTTTTGCAGCTATATTCTTCTTACTGATGCCAACTACTACAGTAGTACCTCTGCCGAACTTGCCCGTTTTCATTCCTCCTTATGCTCCCTTTCTGGTTCTTTGCTACCCCTGCCAGACCCTAGTCGTCCGATTTCTTCCAACCTGGTTCCTCTTATCACTCTTTACATGTGTCC
Source organism: Limulus polyphemus (assembly GCF_000517525.1). NCBI lineage: Eukaryota > Metazoa > Arthropoda > Merostomata > Xiphosura > Limulidae > Limulus > Limulus polyphemus. The sequence continues at coordinate 28,799 of NW_013666583.1, read as the reverse complement.
TCCGGTTGGTAGTGATGATCTTCTCACAGAACTTTGTGTCAATTCCCAGACCTTGTCCACTCCTCGTGCTTCCCGTCGGACTCACATCAATTTTCGTTCTGCAGACTGGAAATCTTATGCTTCACACATTGCTAGTGCCATACCAGATATGGATCGACCTCTTACTACGTTAGACGATGTTGACTCATTCGCCACCTTTCTCACCACTCTTCTCTCTGATGCCAATGCTTTACACACACCGACTTCTTCAGCTCCCCATAAACCAGCCTTAACTCGAAGAACTGTAGATCTGTTACACTACTCTTCCACTTTCTTGAGTGAATACTGTCGGTCTCATGATCCTTTGTTGCTGCAACGATCCAGGGGTCTTCAATGTACTGCCCACAACTTTGTTCTGGTGGATCGACAGCAGCAGTGGCATCAGGCCTGTAACAATCTATTCTTCTTCAGAATTCTGGAACCGTTTTAAGCTTCTTACAGGTCAACGATGCTCTCCCTCCTATCCTATACTTGTTGATGGTGCTGCACCTTCTACATCTTTGCACAAGGTCAACCATTTTGCTGCTTTTCATGAACAGAACTTTCAGGTACCGGAACATTATATTCTTGACTACAGTGATACTACAACCATCGTGAACTCAACCGTTGCCTCCTTCGTTGACCTTACTCTTAGTTCTTCCCATGTCTTTGATGACGATTTCTTACATGCTCCACGTACTGCAGCTGATATCCAGCGGGTGCTGAAGAACAGATATATAACTCTGCCCTTGGTCCCGATGGCATTACTTACTTTCAACTCTGTCATGCCCCTATGTAATTCCTTCAAATTCTTGCATTGTTCTGCACCTTTCTTTCTTTTTCCTGGTTCCTGGAAGTTATCTACTATTCTGCTTTTTTCTGAAACCAGGTAACCTGCCTCTGATGTTAATTCTTATAGTCCTATCAGCCTCACTAGTGTTTTCGGTAAAGTTTTGAACACACCCTTGTTGCCCATCTTCATCAATTCATTGCTGCTCACAACTTGCTGCCACATACACAGGCGGGATTTCGACCACACCTTTCTTCTTTAGATCAACTTCTCAAATTGTCTGACTCGCAGACCTTCCTGCATGCTCCTGTTTGATTTCCGGCGTGCTTTTGACTCAGTTTGGCATCAAGGTTTACTTCACAAATGGCATATGTTACACTTTCCTATTCCCTATATTCGTCTCATCTCCTCTTTTCTACACAGGTGGCGTGACGCGATTTCGACTGATAGGTTTCTCTCTCGCACTTTCACACTAATGCTGGAGTCCCACAAGGTTCTGTGTTGTCTCTCCTTCTGTACATTCTCTATGTTACTGATATGCCTTGTCCCCAACCCCCTCTCCAATTGTTTCAATATACTGATGATACAGCTTGGGTAGCCCATTGTTCCACGATGTCCATACTTAATAAGCTACTCCAGGCTGCTGTGAATTCATTTTTGTATTGGTGTCACTGCTGGCGTCTATCCCTCAATGTTCCTAAGACATGAGCTATTCTTTTTGGTCCATCACATTGTAAGTTCCGCCCTTGCCACGACCCGTCTCTGTTTGATGTCCAGGTCGACAAAGTCCCGATCCCCCTTTCTGACTCTGTGACCTATCTTGGCATTGTATTTGATAGGCATCTTACTTGGAAGCCACACTTATCTGCTCTTTCTGCTAAGGTTTCTCGTCGTCTTCATCTTCATTCTCCCACTGGTACGTTCTGGGGCCTGGACCCTCCACTTCTGCTATATACATACAACACATTCATCAGACCCTACTTGACCTATGGACATACAGCTTGGATTTCCACTTCTCTGGCCTTCTACGCTCGTCTCCAGATTTTGGAGTACCATGTGCTCCGGTTTGTTTTTAGTGTCACACTCCCCAGTCCCAATTCCGAACTTTATAGCTGTATCAACTTTCCTCACATTCCGTTACACCTTCGACAGCTTCGCACTCGCTATGTAAATAAATGTTTACGTGACCACAATCTCATCTTCTCCTATGTTCTCGCCACCACTGCACACACTCCAAGAAGCATTTTGGCACCAGCTGATCACCTACTAAACCTTTATATTATGTCTCTCTCAATTGACAATCCAGACCACGTCGAGATGCTGATGTCCCCTCTTCCCCCATTTATCTCTCTCGATTCCAAATACTTGCAGTATCCATTGCTAGCTCCCATACTATCTCCATTACGTGATATGGACCCATATTGCCCCCAGTAGAACAGCGGTATATCTGCGGACTTACAACACTAGAATCCGGGTTTCAATACCCGTGGTGGGCAGAGCACAGATAGCCCATTGTGTAGCTTTGTGCTTAATTACAAACAAACAAATCACCCATATTTCTCCAGATTGTCTCCTCCATTTGCACATACTGCATTTCCACGTTTTCCACCTCCTGTGCTGACTTGCTCGCTTACCCTTCTATTATTCATTTTTTACCATCTTTCTTTTCTCTGTCCATCATTTGGCCGATGATAGGGCCTAACATTCTACCGGCTCTCCCCTCTCCGGGATTGGAATGAAAAAACGCATATATGGTTGTTGGTCAGAGAACAATATTTATTTAAATTTGTTTAACATTAAGCACAAAACTGCGCAATGAGCTGTCTGTGTGGTGTCCCTTACGGGGATCGTTGGTCGAATGTTAACATTTTAAGCTCTCAATATTATCATTAGAAGGCAAAATGGATAACTACATTTACTTTAATTACCTTAGCCCGATTAAACCAAGGTCAAAGTTGAGCACCAGCTCTTTGTACTAAGTAAAATACCAAGAAAAAGTAAGATAGTGACGCCAACTAAAAATATAGGTTATCGTTGCTTACTTGATGTTTTACTATTGCTTTAGGCTTTTTATGTCAATATTTTTCATAAATATTTTTTACACACACATGTATATGTATATATATTAGGTCGTCAAGAAATTAATGTCGCCTTTTTAGATGAAAAAAACCCGAACAACTTATATATCAAAATGAAACATTTGTTAAATGAAATAGTCTCCATTCTTATCGATGATACTTTTCCATCTTACAGTCAGGTTGTTAATGCCCTGATTAAAGAAATCACTTGGCTCTGAAGCAAAAACATGTAGATG
>NW_013666583.1:23177-25222 GCF_000517525.1 Limulus polyphemus | reverse complement strand
ACTTCAGAATTGTAAATATTAAATCATATTCATGAATGTTTTGCTTTAGATACAGTCACTTTTGTATTCACCCCAGTGGCTCAGCTGTAAGGCAGCAGGTTTAAGATGCTAAAAATTGTGTTTCGATACCCTTGGTAGGCAGAACGCACATAGCCCATTGTATAGCTTTATGTATATTCTTCTAAAAATCTTGGCAATTTTCTGGCTTTGCTGAACCATTATGCTGAAACTGATGAAATCCTGAAAGCTCATTTGTATCATACAAGGCAAAAAATGCTACATATTTATCTCCCCGCTCACAAAATGATATCATCAATGTATTAGGATACGATGTAATTCAAGTAAAAACTATTGGTGAAGTAAAAAAGGCTGGATTCTACTTTGTTCTCACTGATGAAGTGTCTTCTCACGATGTGGAACATTTAACAATTTGTCTCCGCTTTGTAGATGACAACTGTAAAATTATGGAAGCATTTTTTGCCTTTGTTAAGCTATAGATGGTCAGAGCCACAGATATTGTATGTACAATTACAAAGATATTAACTGATGTTGGATATGACGGAGTATACACCCTGGCTGGCGAAAGATCTAGTGTCTAAAGGCAACTTCGAGATATGAAAAATAAGGCCTTGTACACTCATTATGCAGGTCACTCACTTAATCTTGATATTAAACATTCATATTTAGTTCCACCAATACGAAATTGTATCGATCAAGTTCTTTATTATGTTCAAGACAAGAATATCCTTTGTACTTAAAGGCACTGGAAAACAAAAGAATATAGATAAACTTGATGAACCAAAATCACATAGAAACAGATATACAGCAAGTCCTACCCCAGCTGCTGTAAGCAGAGTACGGAGTTTTTTAATAAGTGAGAATCCACATACACAAAATTCACTGAGAAAGGCTGCCAATGCACCTCAGGCAACAATATGCAACATAATCAAGAAGGAAGGGCAGGCTGTGAAAAACCAGAGTAAATGTAGTCTCTTTTAAACACCTCTGATATGGGTTTAAACATTTGCAAAACTACAAACTAGCTCAATTGTGAAACAAAATCATTCTAAACTGCTAGAAATGTGTAATATTTCAATACTAGCGAGAGATGGGTAGGCAAAAGAGAAATGTTGTAAGCTATATATTTTTTATATTGTTTATGTTGAAACAAGAAACCAGTTACTTGCTGTTATAACTTGGCAATTTGGAATCATTCAGGTATGTATTGAAATGTGCTTCTTTTGAAAACGATTATCCATTGAGTCAACCACCACAGTAAAATTGTGTAGAAACGTATAAAGCTGGCCACTCAGCTCTTCATGTCCATGAGGGTTGAATACAAGGCTTTCTTGAACTGTTCCCATCGCGTTGCGCACCTAAGGTTCACCTGAAACTTGTCAGATTCAAACAATGTGTATGGCAGCACCTGTACACTGCATCGACGTCCTCACATCTTGGAAGTCTCACAATATTCTTGAACTATCATTTTATTGACGTTGATTCTAAAAAAATTTTCAGATTCCGCAAATGTGTCAGCAAATACCTCTCTGGTGGTACTCTCACTTTCACAAAACCCAAAAATTTTTCTCTGACGATGAACTCTGTCACAAAATACACACGGGTAGTCGATTTATCAGTTATTTTGTTAGCAATATGCGAAAAACAAGGAGACTGTTTACATTTCTCAACTATGTCATTTTGTATCTGTTCTCCTAGTATGTTGATAATTTCATTTGGAATAACAGTCGATATGTATTTTGCATTGTGCAAACAATCTGCAAGTTCAGAATCTGATTTAGACTTAAATTTCAAAATCGTAAGAAAATTACTGTCCCCTAGAGTATGTCCATGAAGTGAAATATTGTGCTTAACACAGAGTACGATGATTTGGATGACATTCTGTAGGATTTCACTTGTTTCTTTTGAAGGACTTCATTATAATATGAGCTTATCTGTCTGATGACATTCAGTCATCCTGTAGACATTAACACTTTCATGTTTTCCCGATAACTTACAGATGCACAGGAGCAGAGGCGCAACAACTT
>NW_013666583.1:15475-22192 GCF_000517525.1 Limulus polyphemus | reverse complement strand
GCTATAACAAACCCTATAATTCTCGACAAACGTCTCACGTGCTCGACTTCAACAATACTCAGTTCAATTACACACACACTGACTGCAGTTCAATTACTCATTGCCCCGTCACGTTGTGAGCGTCCTATATATACCAGACTAACATATATCTAGTAAATGCTAGGGCATTCACGAAGGAACAGGATATTTCTAGAAAATAGGTGGCGTGACACTCGTCACTTGATCTCGCTGACGCAACAATATAATAAATGAACGACTTACTGATTACCATTATTTAAAATACCACAACTTTCAGAGTGGCCACTATCACGAAACACACATACAAGATTACGACACTTATGATATACAAAATTGTTTATTAACAAAAAGGGGACATAGATAAACGTTTCGGAATTCTATCAGATTCAATCTTCAGTATCTAAAGCAAAATAAAATAAATTTATATAAGTCTTTGGACATTGTTAAAGTACAATTGATAGATATAACGATAATTCAACAAATAAAACACAAAACAGTAATCATGATGAGAAACTACAGCAAGAAAACACACAAAAAAAAGTAAAATCAGTAATACGAACATATTATCAAATGTATAATTTAAATGAAGACTGCATGTTGTTCAGTGTTGGAGAGTGCTGCTTGATGTGGAGGGTTTCTTTGATCAATAATTCCAGGTCAGTATTAGACTTGCAGAGGTAGAGAAATTTGATAGTATAGGGTTCTTCACTATGTTGGCGTATAGAAGAAACACAGGGGTTACTCAATTTTGTTTTGCATTTTGATGTAAATTCCCATATGTTCATAGGCTCTGACTTTTAAATGGCGTTTGGTTTTGCCAACATAGGATGCCTTACAGTCTCCACACGTGTAAAGATAGACAAGCCAGGAACAATAAGGAATAGGAGGGAGAGCTTTAGCAGGAAAAATTTTTTTATGCTTGATGTGGATTTAAAAATTGATCTGAAATCCACTTGAGGGTAGTAACGACCAAGTATGCATTTAAGTTTATTTTTCTGAATTTAAGCTTTGTTTGCCAGTATAGAGAAGACACGAGTATATAGTAAGTTTAGGTACAGTTGGTATCTTAATTGGATTTGTGAGTTTCTTTGGTAGGAAGGTGTTGGTAATGTTTTCTAATAAGTGTTGTGGATAGCAGTTACGTTCCAGAATATCATGTCAGAACGAAATTTCAGAGTGTAGATTAAGATATGTGGAGCACAGGTTGTAAACTCTGTTTAGTAAGCATGTAACAAGGTTTCGTTTATACGTAAACGGGATAAAGCTATCAAAGGGTGTAAGAAGACCAGTGGACGTCTTTTTTCGGTAAATTGATGTGGAAAATCCATTAGTATTGTTACGACATCGGGGTCACGTGACGCTAGTATCACGCCACAAGCTTCTCGAACGTTCTCGTCTCTTCCTGAAATATCAGGAGTTTACTAGATCTCGGTATTCTTTTATATATAAGACGGTCACAATGTGACTGGAAGGTAATGAGTAATTGAACTGCGGACAGAGAGAATATTGTTGAGCAGAAAGTTCGTTGTGAATTATAGCGTTTGTTATAGAGCGACTGTTGAAATTAAGTGTATCGCAAAATTGTCGTCAGAGAGAATAAACCAGTTTTATTTAAGAAAGGACTTGTATCGCTAAAGTTTCTTCGGAAAGAAATTATACGGAAAATTAACTAAAAAAGCTAAATTATTATTATTTGCAACCTCACATGTAAATTTAATGGCAGGATGTTGTGAGTTAAGGTATTCTAAAAATGATGATCTTTGATCACAAGAATAAAAGTGCCATCCACTTACCTTCTGTACAGAACAGGCCTAAAGTTAACTGGGCAGGTGTCAAGCCATTTCTGTTCGTAATAAGAGAGAAATGCATTAGCTAAAGTTGGACCTAGTGTGGAGCCCATCGCAACGCCATCTATTTGTTCATACAAGGTGTTGTTGAACAGGAAATGTGAATTCTTAGTGGTAAGATCCAGCATGGTCTTAATTGGATTTTCAGAAAAGCCATTTAGAGGTACCTTTGGATTTTTTCCTCACGTTGGATGCTAGCGCAGATAGCCCTCGTGTAGCTTTGCGCGAAATTCAAAACAAACAAACAATCTATGTATTTACAAGATATTTACTATTTACGGGAAAATGTTATTAAAATAAATGTAAATTATAATACATTATCACCATGTAATTACAATGTACTTCAAATATTTACAAAACTGTAAATATGAAGTGACATGTATGAGTTAAATACAATTTTTTGTATTTAATTAAACTGTACATCAATTATAGCATTAATTTGTATTCTATTTAATTATGTGACAATAATTCTTATGACAAATATAATGTTTTTGAAACAGTGAATGTAGACTTGACCCTATATAGAACAGGGCATTGACACACACGACAAAGGTCAATTCTGAGTTGACAAAGTCTATATCGTAATACTCAGGCTAACCGTGTGGGTCAACCATATATATATAAACAGCTGTAAATCAGTCTACAATCACTTTGAATTCAACATTCATGCGAATACTATATCTTACAGTTCTACTAGTGATAACCATGGACAACTCAATTGATGTAAGCATGATTTTTGAACATATTTCTGAACTAAATGAAACGTACATTGTTAATCTAAATAAGTGCTGTCAGAGATAACTTATATTTATGTAGGAAATGCCACTATCGATCAACAGTGAAGATCTCAACGAAATGAGAAGAGAAACACGTGCCAACAATTAAGCGGAATTTACTTCCTTCGGTGGTTTCTATCTGTTGAAGAGACTCTATCTACTGTAAGTTGATTTCATATAATTTATATTCACTAAACAAGAATTTCTATACAAAAAATCATCTCATTTACATTTTTTTTTTTACAGACTCACACCGATAAAGATAAAGAAATTTCTCGAGGTGTCAAGTTTTAAAACTAATATATTGTTACGACAGCGAGGGTCACGTGACGCTAGTAACACGTAATATTCTCGAACGTTCACGTCCCTTCCTGAAGTCTCGATAGGCTACTAGATATGCGGTAGTCTTGTATATATAAGCCGCCAAGAAGTGACGGCAACATTGTGTAATTGACAGTTGAGTCGAACACGTGAGACGTTCGTTGTGAATTATAGCGTTTGTTATAGCATGACTGTGGAAAGCCCCCAGTGGCACTGCGGTATGTCTGCGGACTTACAACGCTAGAATCCGGGTTTCGATACCCGTGGTGGGCAGAGCACAGATAGCCCATTGTGTAGCTTTGTGCTTAATTACAAACAAACAAAGACTGTGGAAATTAAGTGTATTGTAAAGTTGTATTCAGAAAGAATAAACCAGTTTTATTTAAGAAAGGACTTGTATCGCTAAAGTTTCTTCGGAAAGAAATTATACGGAAAATTAACTAACGACCAGAGACGTAACAATATAATTCACATATCTGAAATTATTTCCCTTTACACATTATATTTATTAATATTATCTATCTTTTAAAGGTATGTACTAAACGTCCTCACAAGGAAGACGGAGAATTTACTGTTAGAAAGTCTGCGAGTAAAAGAGCTAAAAAGTATAACGCAAGCTTCTACTACTTATAGTATTTTATTTAATCCTAAAACACACGGACTTACAATTATTTTGGACACTCTCAGTACTAATATACTGGACGATACAACTAAACATCTAAACAGTAAATATAAAGTAAGATAAACCGATAGGCACATACTTACAAAATAAGGATCTTTTAACACCTGAAATTATTTTATTTCCAGTAGAAAATGTAAATCAAAGTAAAAAAGATATATCACTAGATGTCTTATTTAAAATTGAAGTTACAATATTAGAATTACCAGTAGGTAGCGCCAGATACAAATTATGAAATATTAATCTTGATCAACTTACGAAAAAATCAGTTACTGCTATAAATAACAACAACGACGATTTTTGTTGTGCTAAAGAAATAATATTAGTCTTAGCGTTTCTCAGAAAGGATCCAAAAGTTAATAGTATTAGAAACCAACAACGGCCTCTAGTGACTAACATGGCTAAAGACTTGCATTCTTTGGTTAATGTTCCAGAAGGACCATGTGACATAGAAGATATTAGTAAATTTAAACGTCATTTAAATGTTCAAATACATGTAGTTTCGTTGGAAAACTTTAAATGCGTGATATATAAAGGTTCTTTACGCTCATAGAAAATCTATTTATGGTATCATGATCACTATTTCGACGTTATAACGTCAATGAAAGGTTTCCTCGGGGTAGGTTATTACTGTTCAGAATGCGATAAATCGTTTAAGTCTTTAAATAAACACCATTGTTCAGAGTACTGTAAGGTTTGTTATAATAATGAATGTGTGAAAGGTCATTCTGTTGTCTGTTCTGATTGTAACAGATTTTGTAAATCTGTAGATCGTTACAATCGACATAAATCAAAAAATGGTAGACAAAGGAAATTTTCATGTAATAAATTTTACCAGTGCAAGAATTGTTTTGTCATTATTGACAGATATAAATGTAATACTGAATTTCATCTTTGTGGTGAATACATGTGTGTGTAGGATGTAAATCATATGTCTTAAACAACCATTTATGTTTTCTCCAGGATAAAGATATCAAAGATCCATCAAATAAATATATATTTTTGGATTTTGAGACAGATCAGGAAACAGGAATTCATGAGGTAAACTAGTGGGTGGTCCATGATTTTAATGGTAAGGAAACAGTTTTCAAATGATATAATTTATGTAACGAATTCTGTAAATTCTTATTTTCGATATAACATAAGAATTATACAACTATAGCACATAATATGAAAGGTTTTGACAGCACTTAAATTTGAATTATCTTATTCATCAAGGGATAAAACCGAGATTATTGCAAATGGCGGGAAAATTATGATCATGACCCTCAAAAGTCTTGGAATAAGGAAAATTCACAGCTATAAGTTTATACGCATGCCTTTGTCATTACTTCCAAAACATTTGGATTAGAAGAACTGCAGAAAGGATATTTCCCTCATCTTTTTAACATCAAGTCAAATCAGGAATATCGAGGACCTATCCCGGATGCCTGTTTTTACTCTCTTCACACCATGTCAGTATCCCTAAGACAAAAGTTTCTTTAGTGGCACTGTCAGCAACAAGAAGAAGATGTACAGGTAAAAAAAAAAATACTATCATTGTTATTAATTGTTGTTCTAACGAAAATGTTTTGTTGAAAAATAACCCTATCATTATTGAGTTTTAGTTTATGTTTTTCTCTTTTTGTTGTTGTTGTTGTTGAATGTAATAGTTATCCTTCTTTATTTTTCTTTAGATACTGCCGATATGATGTAGAAATACTTTGACGGTGCTGTCTCCAGTTCAGGGAAGAGTTTCTCCCATTCTGTGATGTAGACCCATTTAGATATATGACGATTTCTGCTGCTGTATACATGTCTGTTTACAGAGTAAGTTTATACCACCACAGTCGATAGCTCTAATATCTAATCATGGATATTTTACAACCAACAACTACAGTCAAGTAAGCGTCCAATGGTTAGATTATATACAAAAATCTGAGGGTATAAAGATCCAACACGGTGGTGAGAAACAAATCCTGAATTATAGGGTAGACGGTTTCTGTATGGAACAAAACACTATCTATGAGTTTTACGGGTGCTATTATCATGGTTCTGATAAATGTTACGACTCTGACACAAAGAATATAGTTTTAAATAGACCCATGTGGTTTGTAAGAAACCGTACTATTGAAAGACTGGAAGATCTAGGATACAAAATCATAACAAGCATGAATTCAAGAAAATGAGAACTAATGACACTGAGTTAATAAATTTCCTTAGGGACCATACAGTAGTTCCCTGCCTGGATGTACGAGACTCCTTCTATGGAAGAAGAGTTAATGCTATAAGACTTTTATACAACGTAAAAGAAGGAGAAAAAAAATGTAGATTTCACATCTTTATATACATGGTCCAACAAATATTGTGAACATCCTGTTGGACATCCAACAATTATAACTACACATTTTTCTACTTTAAATAACTATTTTGGATCCACTAAATGTAAAGTTTTAGCCCCGAGGAAACTTTATCATCCTGTATTACCTCTGTATTAAGTTTGGAGGTATGTTTGTCAATGTTCAACTACCTGACCCGGCATGGCCAGGTGGTTAGGGCGTTCAACTCGTAATCTGACGATCGCGAGTTCGAATCCTCGTCCTACCAAACATGGCGGCGTTATAATGTGATGGTTAATCCCACCATTCATTGGTAAAACAGTAGCCCAAGAGTTGGCTACTGTTTGGGTAGTGATGACTAACTGCCTTCCCTCTAGTCTTACACTGCTAAATTAGGGATGGCTAGCGCAGATAGCCTTCGTGTAGCTTTGTGCGAAATTTTAAATAAACAAACAATCAACTACCTGACCATGCAGAAATACAATTATACATCGCCAACCTGGATCCTAGCTATAAATCTGGTAGCCACTGGGTCTGTATGTATTTTGGTTGAAATGAAAAAGGTGAATATGTTGATTCATTAGGACTACCTCCACATAATCTCAACGTTAGAAAATTCATCAAGAAAAACTGTTGAACGTGGACTAACAACCCAAAAGTGCTGCAAGAACCATATTCGTCTGTGTGTGAACAATATTGTATATATTATGCTTAGTAATGTTGTCGAGATGTGCCAAAACTCCTATCTAAATTTAGAT
>NW_013666583.1:10015-15014 GCF_000517525.1 Limulus polyphemus | reverse complement strand
TTTATTGTTGGAATGACAAATAGCAAGACTTGCATTGGCTACTAAGAAAGTTAGTAGCCGGAAGTCAACGGGTTAACTTATAGTGTGACTGTTGAAATTAAGTGAATTTCAAAGTTGTATTGAGAAAGCAAAAACTAGTTTTATTTAAAAAAAGACTTGTGTCACTAAAGTTTCATCGGAAAGAAATTATACGGGAAGTTAACTAACGACCAGAGACGTAACAAATTGGTGTCAGAGAGTGGGACGGAAAAAGAAAAAAATGGAAACGAGAAGTGGCAAATCAAACTACAGCTTAGCAGATTTGATGGCAACAATACAAGAACAGCAAAAGAAACAAGAAGAACGAGAAAATAAAAAAGAAGAGAGAATACATCAGTGGCTGGAGGAAAAAGAAAAGAAACAAGAAGAGAAACAACAGCAGTTGCAATAAAACCAGCAACAGTGGCAGTTCGAACAGCAAAACAAGCAAGAGAGATTACAACAGCTATTGGAGGAGAAATAACATAAACAAGAAGAGAGACTACAGCAGTGGCAACTGGAACAAGAAAGGAAACAAGAAGTACAAATGGAAAACATTAGTAAATTTCAGAGCGAATTAGATACGTTAAAGGACGATTTATTGTCTTTTACACAAGGAGGATACATTAAATATCGACTTAATCAGCCCCAGACAATGGCAAGCCCCTTCCAGACTCCGCAGCTACACCCTAATGCAGACATCTTCAGTCCTGTTAGAAGTCACATCCCAGATATGAATGTCAGCAATAGGGGTGAACTAATACGAAGGAAGCCACAGGTATTCGATGGGAAGGCACCATGGGAATTATATAGAGCACAATTTGAGCTACTGGCAGAGATGAATGGATGAACAGAGGAGCAGAAAGCAGTATATCTAGCAACGAGGTTGAAGAGACAACCATTGGAAATACTTGGACAGTTGTCAGCAGACGACAGACACAACTATAGAGCATTGGTAGCGACTCTAGAACTCAGGTACGGAACCCAAAATCAGTCTGAAGTCCACAGGGCTAGGTTTAGGACGAGACTCCGTGCCTTTGTGAATGTTTCTTAATTATTTAGATCGAAATATTTTTGTAATTAAAAAATTATTTCATATCTACTGCGTCTGTTAGTTGGTTAGAAATGAGACTCATTTTGTATACTGAATGAATAATTCATTTGAAGGGAAAGTGGATACCGGGCTGTTTGGTTTATGAAAGACTTGATTGGTTAGAAAATGAGGTGTGTAATGAACTTAATATCGTGGTAGGGCAGGTACGATAAAAGGTCCATCTGAAGTTTGCCACAAATGACAAAACCACACATAACTTCATTATAAGATATTTCGTCCTGATTAAGTTAGAGCAGAAACGATGAAAACGGCTCTTTGTCTATTGTTATGTTTATATAATGTTTCAGAAACGTTAAACACCATTCAACTTTCTACCTTTGATAAACGAGCCGAAGAACAAAAACTTGATGCGCCATCGCTGACTCCTACCCTTCAACAAACAAATATACATTGGTGCGCCAGTTCTTGCGCTAAGATGAACGAATGCGGAGGGTTCAATTACAGATCAAACGTTTTAGAATGTGATTTGTTATCGAGAGTGAATGGAACTTTGACGTTTACTGCAACACTTAGTAACTCGTATTATGGCAAGGTAAGGCTAGTTGATAAAAATATTTGATATAAGTGTGCTGAATATATCAAACAATAAAACCAGTACATCGTGAACACAAAGTGAAATACAAGAAAAATAATAATACATTTAAAAACCGTTCATAAAGCAAAAACTATGAAATAAGAAGATAATGTTATTGTCTCCTTTATAAGCAGTCGCTAGATAAAACTGTTGACCACGTATTACTCTTTGACAAAGACAAAGTTTGAGCATTTCTTTCAACGTTTTCAAATTAAAATGCACGAGCTTTGATCTGTTATACATTTCTTATACATATATATTCGAGAGAAAATTAATCCTTGAACAAAGAAATTTTAACCAAAATGTCTTAGTATGTGCAAGTAAATATTTCGTTGTGAGATACACTCTAGACAAGGATATATGAATGTGAGGTGGTAAGTTTCAGAATGTATATAAACTTATGTTCTATGTAACGCTACATACCAATAAACTTCTGTACACTTTAACAACGTACTTACTCTGCTGATCTTCGACATGGTTGTGACAAGCTTGCTCTCTGTTGGTGACAGATTGATAACTGATACTTTATAATTCGTAGGTTGTTTTTTCAGTTTTAATCAACTATAAAAAAAAATAAACACTTAAACTATATCTAACAGCTACAGGTTGTATGATAATCCTGGTATATTATTTAGTGTGATGTATTTAGAGTTTCGATACCCGTGGAGGTCACAGCATACAAAGAAAAGCTATATTAATGTGTTCTGTTCAGTACATGTGAAAATGTTACGTATTGTTTTATGTTTAATCTCTGAGTGTAAAGCAGCCCCTGTGAGTAAGTGGTGAGTTTACGAACTTACAACGCTAAAATTCTGGTTTCGATTTCCTACGATTGACAGAGTGTAGATAACCCATTGTGTAGCTTTGCACCGAAAAAGTAAAAACAACGACGATGACGAGCATAAAACTAATTTAAAAACGCAATTTAAGGAAATATATATAGAAACAACTTACAAGGCTGTTTTGAAGTTCATTCAGAACACCCCTCTTGCAGTATAATAGTTTTACACGTGATACCATTAATTAAAGACTTAGCACATGCCTATATACCAGTTAGGTATAAATTACATGCTGTAAGTATTACTAATTACATTATCAAATCTAGTATCAAATGTTGCCCTTAGACTCTGTAACAACTCCCTGAAATACGATATTAAATAACACATAAAATAGGATTTCAGTTTGAGCTTTATAATAAGTAATGAAGTTTGACAATGTTTGTGTGTGAAAAAGCGTGTAACTCTAATTTCTTATAGTGTTCACAAATCTAGCTTACAAAGTATGCTTAGCTATTAATTCGAGCAGTCTACAGTAGTATCAGATATAAGTAATGTAGTCATTAATCAACATTTTTATAAATATTAAACTGTGCTGAAAATAATCGCCATTCTTACTCTGCATTCAAACATCACACTTGATTACCTAACCGTATTCTACATGGAAAGCGTTTTTTTAAAGATATTTCCTATCATTTGTATTTACTCCCTATCAACATCATTATTCTGGGGTAAAGAAATTGTTTGTTTTTTAATTTCGCGTAAACTACTCGAGAGCTATCTGTGCTAGCTGTTCCTAATTTTTGAGTGACAGACTAGAGGGGAGGTAACTAATTTACACCACTTATCGCCAACTCTTTGGCTACTCTTAACAAATAAGTAGTGGGACTGACCATAACAGTATAATGCCTCCATAGCTGAAAAGGCGAGCATGTTCGAGAGCGAAATTCGAACCCGCGACCTTCATATTGCGAGTCGAGTGACCAGGCCATTCTAGACAGTAAAGATATATATATATACACATTATTCGAGTGACCTAACCACGAGGCTATTCTAAACAGTAAAGATATATATATATATATATATACATTATTTGAGTGGCCTAACCACCAGGCCATTGTAGACAGTAAAGATATATACATACACATTATTCGAGTGACCTAACCACGAGGCCATTGCAGACAGTAAAGATATATATAAACACATTATTCGAGTGACCTAACCACGAGGCTATTCTAGACAGTAAAGATATATATATATATATATATACATTATTTGAGTGACCTAACCACGAGGCCATTGTAGACAGTAAAGATATATATAAACACATTATTCAAGTGACCTATTCAAGTGAGTAATTGAACTGCAGTCAGGAAGTATTGTTGAAGTTAACGTTCGTTAAAACGTTTGTAAAAGAGCGACTGTTGAAAAATAAGTGTATCGGTAAAGTTATATTCGGAAAGAATAAACCAGTTTTTTTAAGTAAGGACTTGTGTCGCTAAAGTTTCGTCGGAACGAAGTTACGGAAAGTTAATTAACAGACGGAGACGTAACAAATTGGTGTGGGATAAAAAAAATGGAAACGAGAAGCGGCAAATCAAACTACAGCATAGCAGACTTGATGGCTGCAATACAAGAACAGCAAAAGAAACAAGAAGAACGAGAAAATAAACAAGAAAAAAAACAAGAAGAACGAGAAGAGAAATTACAACAGTTGTTAGAGGAAAAAGAAAAGAAACAAGAAGAACGAGAAGCGAAATTACAACACTTGTTAGAGGAAAAAGAAAAGAAACAAGAAGAGAGACAACAGCAGTTGCAAGAAAACCTGCAACAGTGGCAGCTCGAACAACAAACCTGGGCACAAGAGAGCTCAATGTTGGAAACTTCAGCACAGGGGAGGTGCCACAGCAGGAAAGGCTGGTATCCAGAAAAGTTGTTGGAACTGTGGAAAGCACGGACATTTGAGGAGCCAGTGTAGGAAGAATATTACCAACAAGTCGGCCTTAAGGAGACCAGTAGTGGTTGGTGTTGAGCGACGCCCATCAACCCCCATCATGAAAGTCCCAACAGCTAGGTGTAAAATGTCAAGCACACACAGTGTCTATGTGACAGGAAAGCTGGATGGCCAAAGGTGCAACTTTGTCATAGACTCTGCGTCTCAGCAAACCCTTGTGAGCATCAAAGCGTTAGATCACGAAGGAGTACCAGAAGCCATGCAGAAGCTTTATGGTATGACAGGACATTCTACAAGATTGTGGGGACCAGTGTAGGTAACTATTGAGCTCATAGGCATAAAGGACAGACAGAAAGTATACTTGGCTGACATTGAAGACGAATGCATATTAGGATTGGACTATCTACTACCAAGGAAGTTTGTAATTGATTTCGATAACATGACGTTTGGGAACAACAAAGGCCAAGTTCCGGTAACTGTTAAAAGAGAGGTTGAACTGATTAGGTGCCATTAAGGTGAAGTCAAGCCGACTGAAAGAGTTGATGATGATGAAGTGGAACCAA
>NW_013666583.1:7401-9026 GCF_000517525.1 Limulus polyphemus | reverse complement strand
AAAAGAAAGTTAATAGAAAAGAAAAAATCAAAACAAACATAGTAACTATGACAACTTCACTGTGAAATAATAATATTCTATTACGAAATTACATATATTTATTGTTGTGTTTTAGGGGTAGGAATGTGTGTTTCAAGTTAAGCAGAAAGCTACACAATGGGCTGTCTGTGCTCTGTCCAGCACGAGTATCGAAACCCGGTTTCTAGCGTTGTAAGTCCGCGGACATACCGCTGTGCCATTGGGGGCAGGGATAGGAATGATATAATTATTAGTGTATCCGGACTGTAAATTCTATGGCTTTCTCTTGTTGCAAAAATGCATCCTGCTCTATGGGGTCATGGGTGCGATGTAGAATGATGGTCAAATTCTTCTCTTTGGTCAGACAAGAGTATCACCAAGAATTAGTGGGTATAGTTGCGTCCTACGCTATGCGCATACAACCTTCGTGTACCTTTGCGCGATCATTCTAAAGATAATGATATTAAAACAATGTTTTTGTCACAGAGGTCTATATTATGGTTTCAAATATCTTTAAATTTTATACAAAAGTTTTAGTAAGTTTACATATGATACCAAAACAAAACATATGACCATTTACTATTGATATATTTTTCAGATAAACACTCTCCAGGTGGATAGTATTCTAGAATAATGTTTCTCATATTTGAAGGCGTTACTAACAGAAACTGTATTATAAAATGTCATTAAAAATTTGAGGTGATATTCTAACTTCCGAGAAGTAATGACGTTATTTTATGGATAAAAAAAGTAACATTGTCTTGCTTACAAAGGTATTTTTAGTAAGATCGAAAAATGTAAATAATATGGTATTTTTACAATGTTTTTAAGTATTACATTAAATTATTTAGTCAAGTTTATGATTTCATAATAGTTTTAAACACCTTTTTCATTTCTTGTCACACTTATAAAGGTACTTCGATGTGAAGATTTTCCCTGCCAAAACGGGGGTACATGTGAAGATATTTCACCTACCATCATCAATGACACTCTCAGACATCATACGTGTACTTGCAGACGAGGCTATTGCGGACTGGACTGTGAAGAACGTAAGAAAAATGATTTCACTCGCTTTCTAGACTCTAGAGCTAATCTTCTACTATAACAACCTAAACACACACAGAAGCTGAAAGTAATAAAATAGCTTTAAACAGTTTTTGTTCAACAGCACTCCATGTGTAAAATTAATGGGTTATTTCTTTTTAGCCGCGGCATAGCGACTCATAGAACGGCTCTGACTCAAGTACAAACTTTTCGCTCATAATTCTGCCATCTCTTGACTGATTTGAGATCTAATTAGAGTTTTCGACTCAGGAGGTCAAACCCTTTCAATTGATATATTTAACCGTGTCCAAGTTCTTATAGATTAATTTACTCTATTTCTGCCTTAAATAAGTTAAATTTGAGGGTAGGCTAAGAATTTGAATTGGGTTTATCGCGCACCCCACGCTTGGTATTGCTGGCACACAAAAATATAGCTAATACAAAGAAAAATATGGTATTGTTACGTCTCCGTTCGTTGATTAATTTTTCTTATAATTTCTTTCCGAAGAAACTTTACCGATACAAGTCCTTTCTTAAATAAAACTGGTTTATTCTTTCCGAAT
>NW_013666583.1:4082-6835 GCF_000517525.1 Limulus polyphemus | reverse complement strand
TCTCTCTGTCCGCAGTTCAATTACTCATTACGTTCACATTGTTCCTGTCGCTCTTGGGCGGTCTTATATATACAAGACTAACGCAATCTAGTAGGCTCTCGACATTTCACGAACGTTCCAGAAGCACGTGGCGTGATACAAGCGTCACGCGACCTCGGCTGTCGCAACAGTATCATAGATTAACTTACTCTAACACTACCCGAAAGAATTTCAGGTATCACGGCTATTGACGATTCTCTCTCTCTTGTAGATTAAGATATTTTACTAATTCTTTCAGTCCAACGTCAGTAAGGCAGGTCTACTGAGCAAAAATATTATTATCTCTGTTTTAAACATAGTAGTAGGTATGAAGAGTTTAATTTAAAAGTTTAGATTTTAATGCCTGATGAAAACGAATGTTTCTTTCCACTGCATACTTTCAAAATACAAAGGGTTTCTCTTAGATAATAAACGTCGTGTTCTCAGTAATTCTAGGCGTTCCTTATATTGTTCAGTAAAAATTGTAAAATATTTTATATATATACTTATAATTTACATAATTATAATTATGTATTCTTGTTTTCAGCTGGCTACCGACTGTTTGATAACATTGGTTTACCAAGATACGATATTCTTCCGAATCCTGTAAACGTCACATTGGAAGAATGTCTTCAGAATTGTTTAGAATACGGAACTGTATGTAAAGCTGTTGTCTGGAACAAGATAGAATTCAAATGTTACCGAAAACGATATGCTCACACACATGAACTCAGTGAGCCGCTGCGCAAAAGCACAAGAAGGGCCTACATATACATATTTCCCGATTGTAGCGGGGCATACTAGGGAAAAGCGGGATGTGAATTTTGACGAATGTTTCACTTTGCGTTATTCATTCTACGCACTTAGAATTTGATTGAGCTTAAAGCACATAAAAATGTTTAAGACGAAACACTTTACCTGTTTATTAGTATATAATATATCTACTTGAAGGTTTCAAAACGTTATGAAATGTTGCGCTATGAGAATAGTTTAGACTTTAGAGTTTTATCATAAACTCAAAGTGACGCACAACAGTTATTTCAAGTATGATTCTTCACTACAACCATGCGTGAACAAAGGATTTAAATCAATTTCATTTTCAGTGTGTTAATCTTTTCAAGACTCCATGCCCAGTTTCAAGAAGTATTGATGTTAATCTCACTAGTTAATCAGATTGCACATTTACATACTGGATTATTCAATATAGAAATTCTTAATATAAGTGACAAGCTGAAATACCCGTCAACTGACGGAGATGTTTAAACTTAATTAAAACAATGCAAGTTTAACAGTAATCTTATATTTCAAAGTAATAACTTGAACATAAACTTTGTCTCAAAATTTTAAAATTATAACAAAGCTTCTTCATAAACATTTGTGGTTTACTTTCCATCCACCAACAAATAAAGATTTTAAGGTGATCCCACCCTTGAACACCCTACATCTCATTAACCATAAAGCATGGTTGTTTGAGAAACAATCCAACAACTTTCATACTTCGACTAGGACATTCCCCATAGTTCATAGTGTTTACATACACATTTTGCTTGATATTATCCTAATAGGCTTGGAGGAGCTAGGACGCTAACAAACACATTTCGTCTTTATATGTATAGATAGATAGGTGTGTGTGTGTGTGTGTATGTGTTTCTTAGATATTAAAGCACTAATTAATCAGCAAAAAAACAGACTTGCCCAAGGCATAGACGAGAAGCATCACAGAAAAAAATAAAAACCTTATTTTTACGAACTTTTACGCTTTTTTTAGTCAGAAATCCAACTATAAGTAAAGAATGTCGAATAAAATTGAACCCAGATATTCATAACTACAGAAGAAATGAAGCACAGGACCAGAGCTTTTTTAAATATAATATTGTTTTAAATTTTGTTGTAAACAGGTTTGTTTGAGAATATTAATGGTAGACAGATAGTAAAACAGAAACATCAAACTATTTTATTTTGTGGAGCTATCAGAAAAAGTACGATTTTTATTGTGTAAAATACTCATTTTGGTGTATCCGAGTAAATTATATAACATGAAATGATAGACGCTCATGTAAGATATCAGGAAACATTTGCAGAGATACTGTTACATCTCTGGTCGTTAGTTAATTTTCCGTAAAAATTCTTTCCGAAGAAACTTCGCGATACAAGTCCTTTCTTAAATAAAACTGGTTTATTCTTTCTTAATACAACTTTGCAGTACACTTAATTTTCACAGTCACGCTATAGCAAACGCTATCATTCACAACTCACGTGCTCGACTCAACAATATTTCTCTCTCTGTCCGCAGTTCAATTACATCACATTGTTGCCGTCAGTTCTTAGCGGTTTATATATACAAAACTAATGCATATCTAGTAGCTTGTCGAGACTTCAGGAAGGGACAGGATCCTTTTAGAAGTTCATGAGTGTTACTAGCGTCACGTGACCCCCACTGTCGTAACAATACAATAATCTGTATACTTATAAATCAGTAGTGCCCTTCGGTCACTTTCTCTACAGCGTGGTAATGGTGAAACTAAGAAAAATTTTTATTTGTGACCATTGTTTTTCTTGGTCTGGAGACGTTTTGTTCGGAGTATCCGGTCAATTAAAGCTAAAAAGAACTGATTGTAAAATCATCCTTATTTAAAGAATTTGTTGTTGCACATACCACAGTTATTATCTGAATATTGAAGTGTGGAATTTTTTTATGGTATTTCTTGTTTGTGGTGCCATTCAGTAGATGGTGC
>NW_013666583.1:0-3213 GCF_000517525.1 Limulus polyphemus | reverse complement strand
GGTTCAGTTTTATTCGACATTCTTTACTTATAGTTGGATTTCTGATTAAGAAAAGCGTAAAAGTTCGTAAAAATAAGGTTATAATTTTTTTTCCTGTAATGCTTCTCGTCCATGCCATGGTCAAGTCTGTTGGCATAATTGAGTTCTTTTTTAAATATAATATTGTTTTATATTTGGTTGTAAACAGGTTTTTTTGAGAATATTTATGGTAGACAGATAGTAAAACAGAAACATCAAACTATTTTATTTTGTGGAGCTATCAGAAAAAGTACGATTTTTATTGTGTAAAATACTCATTTTGGTGTATCCAAGTAAATTGTATAACCTGAAATGATGGACACCCATGTAAGATGTCAGGAAACATTTGCAAAGTTACAATAATCTGTATACTTATAAAGCAGTAGTGCCCTTCGGTCACTTTCTCTACAGCGTGGTAACGGTGAAACTGAGAAAATTTTTTATTAGTGACCATTGTTTTTTATGGTCTGGAGACGTTTTGTTCGGAGTATCAGGTCAATTAAAGTTAAAAAGAACTGATTGTAAAATCATTCTTATTTAAAGAATTTGTTGTTGCACATACCACAGTTATTATCTGAATATTGAAGTGTGCATTTCTTTATGGATTTTGTGTTTGTGGTGCCATTCAGTAGATGGTGCAGGAGTTTTGGTTACATACATATATATTGACATATACGCTACGTCCATTATAGTAGGATTACAGAAAAGGAGTTTTTCAAAGTTCTTGTCTAGAACTTCAAATGAGAGAAACACTACGAAAACACTGTTTAAGTCCAAAAGAAATTAATTATGTTATTTTAGGCAGAAATCTACGTCAATCCCTTTAAAATATATCTTTGTGAAACTCCGTATAAAATCTATTGAAACTATCTGTGGAATTAAAAAAAAAAATCTGAGGAAAAGTCTACTAAAAATCTACTCTTTCAGGCCCCAACACTTTTAAATATAGCAATAAACTCTCGAGTTTATGACACAAGAAAACAGTGATTAGAGTCTGTTAAGTTAGTTGGCCAACAAGCAGTGAAAATCATGGATGAGTACACCTGCAATAATGCCTGAAATACTGACAAGAATAACTTGGCATGTTAATCAAAAAGCACATTGTTCTTCGTACAAGAGAATCCGACATGAATCTCCACTCGACCCAATAAGCCCCTGGTGGTAGTTAAAGTTACAAACGTGCTACTTTCCCATCATGGGAATTATATAGAAAAAATACTGTGAACTTAACTTTAAACTAAAAGAAAAGGGAAACATGTAGTACAACCCACTATTACAGTTATAGTCTCCCTGGTCGGATCTTCGAGAAATTGCTTCGATGAAACAACCACCCGTCTTCTTTTAGAAGTGTTTCTAATTAGTTTTTCATTTTTCTAATGTACAAGAGCGATTTGAGTATATAAACAGAAACTACTTCACTATGCCAACTGAGCACCTGCCAGTTTCTTGAACAGAACATATTGCATGGACTGGTTCAGCGAATAAATCTTATTAGTACGCATTTTTGCTCTATTATCTCTCTGGTGAAGCAACCCAAGTATTAATGAGTATATTACTCATCTAACTCAGAAGTATATCTTCTTTTGTACATACTTTTATTTAATGTGTGCGTAGAAAAATTTCATTATGTTTCTTAAATAACTTTTCAACCTACTGTAATGTTCACAAAAGATATTTTGCTGTTGTTGACGAATAACTGAAGCTTTATTGAAATGTATAATTCAGTTTCCTAGAATTTAACATGTTGAATCTTTTGAGTTTAGAGGGATATTAGTACTCTTAGTATAACTCGTAATGAACAAGTATACTATTATGTTTACATTCGTGACAATTCTATATTCAAAAGCGGGTTCATAAATGATGCATAATTTAATTACGCAATTCACAAACTGCCTGTATCACATATACAAAAACAACAATGATATTATTAGCTATAATCAGCTATTTCTACAAATTTGGTCTATTGACAGTTACTTTATACGGAAGTACTGCCCTTTGTTTACATTGTAATCCAAATTCTTCTTCATAATGACCACAGGGACTTTCCTAATATCTCTTACTGCCTGAAGTAAGGCAAATACAAAAAATATAAAACACGCAGGCATCCGCCAGCCATTCAGAATCCCATAGGACTATACTGTCGAAGATTAATTTGTACGATATTTACAAAAGAGACTTTATGTATTTACTGGATTTCACAGCGAGAGATATGTAATGTAAAATAAATAAGATCTGTTAGAACAATTCCACTGTGTATACAGACATTTGCTATTAATAATTTAAAATCATTCTTTTGAATTCGTATTTAATTTTTAGAAAGTGGAAACGTACATATTGTTGATCCGACGACTGATTTAAATAAAAAACACTTACATAACCGTATTTCCTAAAAACTAACATAAATATTTTAATGAGATTTTAATTAAGTAAACCATTAACAAACTGTAATACACTGTTTTTAGAATACGTTATAGTTGTTGACTAACACGTCGATGCTGTATTGTTTGTAATATTGTACTCTAGATGTGGAAAATCATTTATCCTTTTAAGTGAATAACTGAAGCCACACTAAAATATCTGAGCAAACTCTGCTTTCTTTTCTTATTTATAATAAAATAATGTCATGCTAAAACTGGAAGATTAAGAACAACCCCTTATGTTATCTATGAAGTTTTAAAGAAAGTTAACAGAGTTGACCCGAATAATAATAAGATGGGCAGAAATGTTCTTAATCAGGAAGAGAAACAATTGTAGAAAAATTGCACTTAAAGTTTGTGAGAAGTGGAGCACAAAGCTACAAAATGTGCAACTTGTGCTCTGCCCACCACGGGTATCTAAACCCGGGTTCGTAGAGATGTAAGTCCGCAGACATATCGCTGTGCCACTGGGGGACTTCACTTAATGTTTCTTACTTCTATATTTGTATACTTAAGAATCACTCGTGCAGTTGAAACAAAAAACTTTCGAGATCACAACTAAGATACCGATCACTGTAATATACTGTTGCGACACACGAGGTCACGTGACTAGTATCACGCCACGTCCTTCTCGAACCTTCGTGAATTGTCGGGAGATTACTAGATTGGGGTAGTCTTGTATATATAAGATGGTCACAAAGTGACGGCAACAATATGGGTAATTGAACTGAGTATTGTTGAAGTCGAGCACGTGAGACGTTCGTTGAGAATTATAGCG
>NW_013666582.1:382044-385170 GCF_000517525.1 Limulus polyphemus | reverse complement strand
AGGGTATCGGACTATCGATGAACACACAAATCATCTTCTTGATAACATAACCTTCAGAGAGCTGAGCGTGGTCAAGTTGTTAGGGTATCGGACTATCGATGAACACACAAATCATCTTCTTGATAACATAACCTTCAGAGAGCTGAGCGTGGTCAAGTCTTTAGGGTGTCGGACTATCGATGAACACACAAATCATCTTCTTGATAACATAACCTTCAGAGAGCTGAGCGTGGTCAAGTTGTTAAGGTATCGGACTATCGATGAACACACAAATCATCTTCTTGATAACATAACCTTCAGAGAGCTGAGCGTGGTCAAGTCGTTAGGGTATCGGACTATCGATTAGCTGAGCGTGGTCAAGTTGTTAGGGTATCGAACTATCGATGAACACACAAATCACCTTCTTGATAACATAACCTTCAGAGAGCTGAGCGTGGTCAAGTCGTTAGGGTATCGGACTATCGATGAACACACTCCATATTTTTATTGGGTGCGTTTTAAAAGTAGCAGTACAAAAGTATGTTCTTTTATGAATTTGGAATAAACTTATTCTACTCCAAAACTATCACTTTCTTACTCCTTTTTTTTCCGGATGGATTTTGATTTTTTTATTACAACTGCATTTTAACGATTGAAATTATTATGAAAAATGTCCAGTTTTATGATATAGACATATGACAGTATTTAGATCTATCGCATCGAAAATATCCACAGACAAAATTGGGGTGAAAAGTTATCAAACGTTTTAGTAAATCGTTAAAGTTAAAAAAGCACTAAACATAATAATATACAACTAACTTACTTATATTTACAAACTCAACGTGTAACGTTTATATGCAGTATCTTATATACATATACTTACACATATATTTGTATATGCAATACAAAAATAATAAAAAAATGAAGTTAAAAAAGGATTATTTTAAAATGGTACATTTTTATTTTTCATATTAATTTTTAGAGAATAAATATAACATCAATAGGGTAAAAATAATATGAATAATATTATTTTTCCTTTAGTAAATTTTACGGGAACAAACTTTTACAAAAATATCAAATTGATATAAAGAAGTAATACGTATATAAATTACTCCTTTAATTTTTATATATTTCCTTAATATTATCATGGTTTAACTCAAATTATTCTTGTTTAAGTTGTATTCTTTTATATTATTTTAAATTGGTATTGCAATAAATTAACATTTATGTTAGCTAAATGTAACGACTCTGGATTATAGTTTTATTTGAGTTTATTTCTGACAAAACAAATTTAGTAATCGTATATTAAATATAAATTTTAGGCTTACCATTCTCAGTTTTTCTCTAAATGTGGTAATATATACAGATAATTGTCTAACGTGCAACATTCCTAGCTCTTTATTTACAGTACTTTCTAACCCTATTTTTAACATTCATCTGATAAAATAATGAATCTGAATTTGATTCATATAATCCATAATTAAAAGATCGTTTTATCCAAGCATTATAAACGAATTTTAAAACAGATAAATCAGCAAATTATCTTATATTTTAGGAAGTAGAAGTTTTATGACATTACTACTATGTGCTTTCGTAGTTAACTTTCTATCAACTCTCAACACGATGATATTTGATTACACATACGATCA
Organism: Limulus polyphemus; assembly: GCF_000517525.1. Taxonomy (NCBI): domain Eukaryota; kingdom Metazoa; phylum Arthropoda; class Merostomata; order Xiphosura; family Limulidae; genus Limulus; species Limulus polyphemus. The sequence continues at coordinate 383,542 of NW_013666582.1, read as the reverse complement.
ATTTGATGTTTCCCTTGTTTTAAAATTAACACATTTACTTTTACAAGCATTCGAAATTAAATTGGTAATTATAATTTCTTTCATTAAATACTCTTTTATAAGATAAGTAATTTGTCTTATTTACCTGAATATGTTAAAACTGTATCATTTGCGAAAGTAATTTGTTTTTCTCCTGCTTACTATGTAAGTCACATAAATCATTTATAATTACCAAATCTAAAGCAAGGTGCCTTGCTACACAACCAACTAGGAACACTCTGTCCATCGTAAGGAATTGAATCCGAATTTTAGCATTGTAAGTTCACAAGTTTATCGTTGACACACCAGTAGAATTGTTTAATTTTATTTAGCTAATATAACTCTCAATTTTTACCTTTTGTTTCATATTTTTTAAGTAATTTTCTGTCCATTGTGACATCTTATCTTTTATTCCTGCCCTTTATAGTTTCCTCATTAACAGTAGCTTGAAACCAGTGGTAATTTTCTTAGGTGTGAATTTTTTTGTTGTTGTTCGTTGTTAAGTGCAAAGCTTCACAGATGGATTATCTATCCTGTGCCCACCACGGGTTTCGAAACCCGGTTTCTAGTGTTATAATTCCGCATACCTTCCGTTCTACCAATGGGGAGAAGGGGGGGCTCACATGAATCATTAAAACGTTGTGAACTGTAGAAATCAAACCCTAATATTGCATTATCAGTATCATTTTTTTTCTAAACCCAAAGTTGTTAACAGAGAAAAACTTGAATTTATGAAAGATTAATTTTTTGTTTAACAAGTTTTCAATAAGTTTAGATAATATTAACAACAAAGAAATAAGACTGTAATATTTTACTATTTTAGTATCACCTCCTTTATATATATATGAATCACAATAACTGTTTTTAAGACTTCCAGGAAGATGATTTGCTAAAATATGTTTATTAAAAAACAAGATTATTTTTATTGCCTTTTATGACAAATCATCAGAGAATACTGTTGATTTTGAGGTGTAACATGATGTATAATGTTGAGGAAGTTCAGACAAGATATAGGAATGATTATCTTTAATTACTGACGAAACACTAGAAGGATACATTTAAGAAGTATACGTAAGGTTATGTCTATCTTACAATGCTAAAATTCGGGGTTCGTTTCCTCGCGGTGGATATAAAAAGTTTTATTTGCTATCCGAAGAGCCCCCACTTCTAGTGGTACAACGGAAAATCTGAGGACTTATAACTCTAAAAACCGAGTTTAGATACACGTGGTGAGCACATTGTATTAGGTCGTCAATAAATTAATGTCGCTTTTTTTAGATGAAAAAATCCGAACAACTTATATATCAAAACAAAACATTTATTAAATGAAATAGTCTCCATTCTTATCAATGATACTTTTCCATCTTACAATCAGGTTGTTAATGCCCTGATTAAAAAAAATCACTTGGCTTTGAAGCAAAAAAAACATATCGATGTCCTCTTTAACACCTGCCACATTTGCATACGTTTTCCCATTAAG
>NW_013666582.1:372878-381403 GCF_000517525.1 Limulus polyphemus | reverse complement strand
GTAAGACTAGAGGGAACGCAGCTAGTCATCAGCACCCACCGCCAACTCTTGGGCTACTCTTTAACCAACGAATAGTGGGATTGTCTGTCACATTATAACGCCTCCACGGCTTAAAGGGCGAGCATGTTTGGTGTGACGAGGATTCAAACCCGCGCCCCTCAGATTGCGAGTCGAGCGCCCTAACCACCTGGCCATGCCGGGCCACTGTTATATTAAAACATCCTTCTATTTTTTAAGTATCTTCCCAGTTTTTAAATATTTCCTTGGTTTATCTAAATTCGATTTTTTAATTATCAAATTTTCACTTGCATAATTTACTGTCTTATAGATCAATATATAGACCAATAATAACAATGATCAGCACATCTAATTTTATTATATTAGTTAGCGAATTTGCAACATCTTTTTTTATTTTTTTTGTTTTTACAAGTAGATGATCGAAACATTATTTTGAAATTTCTCTCGTGACAACTCATGTCATGCAAGAAATCCATTCGAGCTTACCACTTGCAGACAATCTTCTGCGTGATTATATTTTATGGAATACCGATATTTAAATCACCGGTCATAATTATATTTTTGTTACCTATATACATATAATTTTATTTACTAGCCAGCTACAAATTAAATCAGATTTAGTAACTTCATATTAGCTGTAAATCTCAAGTAAGTAATACTCAATATTTTATATACTCAATATGTATTTCCAATGCATCCGTCCTTTTAAAATTTTGTTAACTTTTCATTTACCTCAATACTATATTTTACATAAACAATTATATCACAATATCTATATTGTTCTCTACATTTAAAATAGGAGTTATTTATATCAATATAATAACATTGTGTTTCAGTTTCTTTAACCCATAATAAGGTAATTGTAAAACCGATATCTTGGTTGAGATCTGTTGTTCAACATCCTGTGTTTTATACACAATTATTCTTCACTATTTGGTTGTGCAAGAACTTTGAATTGATTACCGTATAGATATGGTTTCGTTACATAAAGTACAATAGATCAATTGATTGTTACAAATCCAAATAGCCTAAAATTGAGTTAAATAATAATTTAAATTTCGTAGTTAAATTGTACTTTGGATTTAGCAGTTAAGTAAAAGCCGATATACAGTCAGTTTATGATATTTGCCAACAAGACTGATACAAATAGTTTTCTTTTTTAACACAAATATGTTTTAATATACAAACAACAAGTTACAATAACAGTTATTACGAATAGTTATTACACACAATGATTTATATACAAAAAGATTACAAACTTACAAGCAATATAAAGTCTTCTTTCTAGTCTAGAACTTTCTTGATATCTTATCGAGAGTTCACGATGAGTGAGATAATTACGAGTTGATGTAGGTACAATCTGCTTAACGGGAAGCTAGCTAGCTTTGTCTTTCGTTATTCACCAGCCACACACGCCGAGTTTTCCACCGTTGAAATTAGGTAATGTTTTTGTAAAAGTACTAATGTCCGATGAGAATCCACTAAAGTTAATTGATTTGTAATGTTCGAACTTTGTAATTGCTCCTCGTCAAATATCTGAAGTTTCTGATTGATAAGCGTTATAACAATCACAATTATAGCTTCCGAAGTTTACAGCACACTGACTGTAGCAAACTAATAATAGATACTCTTTTTTGGCGCGTCGCGTTGGTCATATTTATAGGTATATGGAGGCTTTCTAGAAAATTCTGATTACGTAACAATACAAAGCTACATTTAAACTTTTACATACAAACAAATACTGTTGATTCTTACACTCGAGAATCTTCTACAACTTTCAAGAATAAGCGGGAGTTTCGCAATTCATATTTAACAGTATAAGTTATGCATGTTTTTAAATATAAATTTAATCTAAACAAACACTGATATTAAAATAAATATATAATAATAAATTCGTCACATGATCTACTGATCAGTAGAGTTAAAGTGAGATTATAAGAGCAAAACGGGGCAGTTCGTTTATTATTAAACCTATATTCGATCTTATTTTTAACACGAATATCTATTCAAAAGTGATAATAAATTCTAGAAACATTCAGCCAATAAATTTCTCACAACTCAACCACAAGTTATTTTTAAACTTCACAAGAAAAATGAAAAGTAAAGGAGAATTAAAATTCTGAGTCACCAGAGAATAATGTTGATTTTGAGGTGTAACATGATGTATAATGTTGAGGAAGTTCAGATAATATATAAGTATGATTATATTTAATTATTAGCAAGACACTAGAAGGATACGTTTAATAAGTTGAATAAATCTAACGTGTTACAGAAACTTATAAGTTCTTTAGCTCTATGATGATTTCACAAAGCTCAGTTCTTTGTAAAATATTCATTTCGACCATTTACGTTCAGCGCAGGACCATCCGTTATGGTCATGGTTTCCAGAGTAACAAGCAGATTTCAGGAAACGACTACAGTAATTAAGTCAAAATTGCAGGTAGCTTAAACTAACGATCTCATTAATCGCCTATTGTGTGTTCTAAAAAATCTAATATAACTTAACTACACATTCTAATCCCATCCTAGGGGTCGGTTTCGTGACAGCAGTAAATGTACGGGGCTTACAACGCTAATATTAGGGGTGGATATGATATAGCAGATTACCCAATGGGGATTTGTTCTAAAACAAACAAACAGGTGGTCTTAAGCCCACGCATTAGTAAGTAGACATAAACTAATAAAAACTTTAGTAAGCGGTTTTGGTTGATGCTTCTGAGATTACTGAAATAAAACTTGCCATAAACATGTTCAATATTAAAAGAAGAATAACACCAACTTATAATCTGGAGTCTGCAGAGTACATTAGTTTATGTATTTCGATTTATCAACAAAGTTATTCATAATGAAACAGCAAAATTTTGGGTCTTCCGTGCTTCGAATATGTAATGGGTATGAATACTTCACCTAAAGTGTGAACCTTCAACTGAATACTTCACCTAAAGTGCAAACCTTCAACTGAATACTTCACCTGAAGTGTGAACCTTCAACTGAATACTTCACCTAAAGTGTGAACTTTCAACTGAATACTTCACCTAAAGTGCAAACCTTCAACTGAATACTTCACCTGAAGTGTGAACCTTCAACTGAATACTTCACCTAAAGTGCAAACCTTCAACTGAATACTTCACCTAAAGTGTGAACCTTCAACTGAATACTTCACCTAAAGTGTGAACTTTCAACTGAATACTTCACCTACAGTTTAAACCTTCACCACGTGATTACGACAGTCGTACATACAAACATATTAGTTTCCTCGAGCTTCTAAAACGCTCTAAGATAACCAGTAAATTTTAAAACTTTTGTTAAATTATATTTTTACATAAAAAATAAGATAATAGCTGATTATATAAACCTTCCAACAATTTTACGTATCAGTGACAACAGTGTATGTAGCGCTTCTGTTTTTACAAATCTAAGCTGTGACAAGTCGTCTGTTTTGATCAAGATATCACGAAACAGTCGTAACTACAAAGTAATTCTGTACTCGATCCCCTTACTTCAGCAGGGCTCCAAGTAATATAGTACTTTATCTTCCCCAGTAAAGAAGAAACCATTTGTAACTGAAGTAACTGAAGATATAATGTACTTACTCTTGTTTAGCTTTATCTATCTATATACAATGTGTATATCACTTTTATGTACTGTAAGGCGATATAACGTGTTTTTCATTCAGCTTGCCTCTTTATATTTATCACGGGATTTGAACCACGAATCCTTGGATTTGCATTCCATTTGTATTACACGAGGCCTTGTCTGTTCTCGTATTATCTGCCACCTGTTATCGAGTTTCTATCTCTCTGGAGTTCACATTGTTGGCGTTAACAGAAAAACAAAAAATCTGTTACAACTTATCTACTTAGCTTAGGAAAGGAACTAAGAGGCACTGTATGGCTTCATATACCTCTGTAAATATAGATTACTTATTGTGTATAACGGCCGATTCAAATAGTATAAATATAAGATTTGATTAAATATTAAAAAAGGAACAGTTATTAATTTGTGAACTTTCGCTTATAAAATGTTGATAATATTTTCTTGTGTTATAGATAACATCGTTTAGGGTAAAATATATCTTATATGTGTACTAATATACCACTTTTGGTGCATAATTTGTATAAACGTCTATATTCCACTTCAAAATGTCCTGATTTTCTTTTTCTGGTTCTTATTAAAAAAGTAGCAACTGTTGCTACATATAATTATTTTCATAGTATAATAACTTCTGCTACATATAGTTATTTTCATAGTAAAATACCTGTTGCTACATATAATTATTTTCATAGTATAATACCTGTTGCTACATATAATTATTTTCATAGTATAATAACTGCTGCTACATATAATTATTTTCATAGTATAATACCTGTTGCTACATATAATTATTTTCATAACTGTTGCTACATATAATTATTTTCATAGTATAATACCTGTTGTTGCACATTATTATTTCTACAACAACTGTTGCTACATATCATAGCTTATTTTCATGGTTGATGAGTTTTTAGAAATTAAACCATAAGTTTATGTAGCAACTGTACCATTTAGCTACGACGTATCTGGATTCTGAAGATCTTGTAAAATTGAAAAAGTCCCCTGAAAAAAATCAGCTTATTTTCAAGTCAAATCTCGAAATATATTAGCCCATAATCAATTGCATGTCTTTCAATATAAAGCTTGCATAGAACTTTTCCTGAAATGTTGCAAACCTGAGGAACAAACATGCAATGTTGTTTTTGCATCATAGGATATGATTAATAAATATACTATTTACCAGATGCAACTAATATCTTAACAAGTGAACGAAACACGTTTTTGTAAAGTAATTGATATCACGAAAACTGCGTTATCCTTCGATTTTAATTACTTCATTATTTAAATTTTTCTCCTGTTGGCTGTAAACGTTTTTTAAATATACATTTAATTGGTTTTACGTTAACGAACAGTTATTGTAGCATGCCCTGCGTCCACGTATTCGTACGTTGTAGCCTTATTCTGATATGTCGACTTATAAAAGGTAGTTTTCTTTAGTGTAATCGTGGTTTTTTCAAGTTGTTGTTAAAGTAACCATGTTTTCATACGTTGTAGCCTTATTCTGATATGTCGACTTATAAAAGGTAGTTTTCTTTAGTGTAATCGTGTTTTTTTTAAGTTGTTGTTAAAGTAACCATGTTTTCAAAGTCTAAAATAGAAAATTAACTATTGTTACTTGATATATAAAGAAACTGTGACTTGAGGTATCGAATGTTGGAAACAGCTAGTTGTTTGTTTGTTTGAAGTTAAGCGCAAAGCTACACAATGGGCTATCTGTATTCTACCCACAATGGGTATCGAAACCCGATTTCTAGCGTTGTAAGTCCGCAGACATGCCGCTGTGCTACTGTGGAGGGAGCGAAACAGGATCATTTCAATAGCTTTAGCTAAAGTTTTATTTTAGATATTCTTCTAAATATATCAACATTAATTTCGTATGAATACTCCAGTTTCTAGTCACATACGATTTTGTTGTTCATGTTTAGCCTTGTGATATTACTTGTAACAATATTAATTCGTAAGTCGTACAGAATGTTTCTGACGCCCGTTTCTATTCTTATTTACTAACCGTTGTTATCTACACGTCTGTATGACCAACGTAAATCCCGTACATCTTGCGTGTTGTAAACAAAACATAATAAATGCAGTTTCGGTTTGTGTTGTCCATTGACTTGTTGATCAAGGTGACATCTGGTGTTTTTATTAATATAATTAAATCTGAGAGTAACGGAGAACGAAGAGAATAATCTAAAATAATGTGATTATTTCAGTGTCCCTGGACGCCCGACCAATCCTTATTCCGATACTCTCGTGCATGGTGAGTTTTCCTGTGGTGGCCTTTGCTGTCATATGTGCCCTCAGGTATCGGGCTAGCCGCCTACGAAGAGAAGACCGGAGAAGACGACTCAAAGCGGGGTAAGGTTCAGTTTTCCTATTAATTAAGACCTCCCTCTTGTTCGTATTTGAGCTAATTCTCCCAACTTTGATGTGTTATAGGTTAGCTGAGGCGAAATGGTATAGATTTCCACCCTAATTTCATCTTTATATGGAGCAGTTAAAGCTAGAAACACGTAAAGTGTTTGAATACTTGTTCCTATAGTAAGAGTGAAACCAGGCAGTTTGAGGACATGAAAAAAGGTTATGGCCCTTTTCGTGGGTAGTAATCCCTGCTGCGTGAGTTGTAAAAGGTGACTGATATTCTTTGATGTGGTGTTTCCTGCACAGCTGTCACAAGTAGGGAGTTTTCAAATCGTTTAACATCATTATGGTTGTGATTGCATTTGTGTCTACTGTGTCTTGTTTTGAAAAGCAACCAGCAAAGTTTTCTCATGGTGAATTTTCTTATCCCGTTCACCATAGTGTTTTTAATTTTCCAATTTTATTTTCAGTTTAAATTCAGTTTCCCCCAACTTTACGTCTACTTTCATCAGTTTAAACTGGGTTATTTTATCACTATCGTTGTGGGCATGTATTACGTTTTATTTTATGTCTATGTGCATAATACGAATTATCAATTTTATATTGTCTCTTATCATTTACACTTTTCACATCCGATCTTTGCCGAATTAATCCAAGATTTTCCAGTCTCTTATGAATACTAGTGTTCTATTAGCTATTTATTCTTGAACTGTAGCCCACCATACCAAGCGAAATATTTGGTCGTATCGTTCTTCTTTTCTATTTGTTCATTTGTTTAATTTTGATAAGTGATTTTTAAAAAATTGATTCATATCATAACATTTCTTTTTCCAGCTCTAAAACTTGAACGTTTAGAAAAACTGTGTAGCTATATTTCATTTACTTGCCGAGAGGATTCACTACCCAGTTTTCGGCATGATTAAATTAAATTATTCTCTGATCTGCTGAAATTGGCCATACACTTGACGAAGGCAGGTAGTGAAAGCTGGAATTTGATTTAGATTTGATTTTTTTCTAAAACGAGTGAGCCGAGGAAGCTTGTGCTTGCATTATTCTTGTGCTTTGTTCAATTTCATTAAAACATAAACGTCCAAACTCTTGAAACCATCGAATAACAATCTAGGTTTCAAGCTCCGTCTTGGTTTTTGTATGTAAAGTTGACCGCTTTGTCTGTGAATCATGGCTATTTGAGTAATTGTAACTTTATTAAAAGTTTGTTTAAACTATAAGCTGCACAGTATGCTCACTTCACCATGCCAACCACAAGAATCGAGCCTCTAATTTTACCGTTATAAATCTGCAATTTTACCGTTGAACCAGGGGGGGGAGGTGTCTCAGCTTGGTTTTTAAACGTTTCTAAAACTGTAATTGGCTGTATTTTTTATCCAACTGTTCTTAAGTCGTCGTATTTTACTATTATTTGTTCTTGAATGCCTCGATTTTATTATTTAGATGTACAAAAATGAGCTCTTGATAACTGAGGAACCATGATTGTAGTTGGACTCAAGAAATTTTTAACCTACACTTTCGAAGAGATATTAATAATGGAGAAATAAAATTATTTTGATATTTATCTCTACTCTATCACAAAACGTAAGAATAATTAAGTAATTAACAATCCATCTCTATAGCTAGACTCTGTGAGCGTTCACGTCATATGAACGAAGAAGACAAAATACAACGCAGACGCCTGGTAAAACAACCTTAATAAGAGATCGTCGTATTCTGGCTAACAGTATGTTTCTTGAAATTGTAAACAATGCATATCAATTACTGTTTTGAAAAGAGAAACGTTTTGTAACTTATAACTGAATTTTTCTTTTTAACTATTATTGTTCGCAGAAAATATTAAAGTTACTATTTCGAGTTTTGACAAATGCATTTTCATTTTTTACCTAATTTCTAAACTTGTACAATGTAGAAGGTTGTAGATAAAACCTGGTATTGAGAGTTAGCATTTCAGTCTATACGTATCCAGTACTTATCTGTTTCAAATTTTCTATTTAAAGTTATATGTAAAATATCCATACAGTTTATTTCTTGCTTCCATACCTATCAGTAAATTTTCACGTGTCGAAAAAATTTTCACGTGTAAAAGAAGTAAAAATGGGAAATACTGATAAGGAAATTTTCAATAAAACGAAAGTTTTAAATTTGAATTGGACGGACTGGTTTGTTTTGAATTTCGCACAAAGCTACACGAGGGATATCCGTTCCTAATTTAACAGTGAAAGACCAGAGGGAAGGCAACTCTGGGGGTACTCTTTTACCAAAGAATAGTGGAACTGACCGTCGCATTATAACGCCCCCACGGCTGAAAGGGTGAGTATGTTTGGTGGGACGGGGATTAGAACCTGCGACCCTCAGATTGCGAGTCATGAGCCCTGACCACCTGGCCATGCCGTGCCAAATTGGACGGAGGTTTTAACTTCGTGGTTTAAACATCAGGGCTACTGATTTCGCATTTGACGTTTTAAATCTGTCGTGTTTTTGACATGTAATTCATGAAACGTTCGGTGAGTTTTTTCTGTGAGGGTAGGTTTGTGTACAACATG
>NW_013666582.1:366978-372083 GCF_000517525.1 Limulus polyphemus | reverse complement strand
TATACACACACACACACACACACACACATATATATATATATACATTCAACACATGGATACTTTTTGCTTTTGTGTCTTCAATAAATAATTAGTTGATTTTTTACTTTTCTACACATTTATATATAAACACACAGAGATTCATACATACAAATACACGTACGTACATACATACATGTGTAATAAATTCTATTCCTTCACGGAATTATAATTCTTATTTTACATCTTTACTGCACTCCCCCTCATGATTTAATGGTAAGCTTTGGGCCAGGGCTTATAATGCTAAGATTCTGGGTTCGATCGCTGCGATATAGCTCGTCGTACGTTATCTTTATCTTACACTTAATTTTATGCAATATTTTTGCGAGAAGACGTTACTGAACATTGCAGATACTGTGGGTAGAACATTTGAACATCCAGGGAAATAAAACGACCTATTGAAGGTTTTCAAGATGTAGAGATTGATTAATTATTAACTGAAAAGAGGAAACTCTACCGAATTACTTCCGTTCATATATCTAGAAAACTGATTGGGAAAATTACTTAGAAATATTATTGCATGGTTGTTATATATAATTTCACGTCACTGCTAGTTATCAAGCTATTAAAGTATTGAATGAACCTAAGAATTGTATACATAATTCAATATACAGTCCGGGAGTAGCACACGGTTGGCGTGTCTGATCTGTGAACCTGAGGTTCATGGTTTGCGTCCCATTGCCACACTTTAAGGCCATAGTTGCCGTACTGTTTGATCATACAAGAATAGTCTATAAAGACCAGGCAACAGGTTCTGTTGACTAGCTGCCTTTCAGCTAGTATATCAGCTCAAAATTAGGGAAAACTATGCGTAGATAACTCGTGTAGTTTTTCGCAAAAATTCTAATAAAACAATCAAATCTACTGTAGACAATATGTCATAATATCTGAAACCTCCATTATAGCTGTAAGTACTGATAAAACAGTGTGTATCAGTTAATGCTGATCTCGAAACGTAGAAAGTTAGTGTTAGTTTCCCTATAAATATTTTATGGGAAGGAGTATCTGTAAGATTATTTGAAGAATTTGAAAACAAAACCATTCGGATTTAACCTACTGGTTGCCGAAACAGAGGATTTCTGAAGAATCTAATAAACAAATAAAGGTATTTATGAATTAACAGGCAGATAAATAAAATGTCACCTGATACAGACAATATATGATTATTATCAGGAAGACATCTCTATGATGGATAGGTAATTTCACACGTTTTAGCTCTGTTATCAAGCTAACATGAGTAATCACCAGGGATCCGTATGGCATCTGACGATGGATATAGCTTCATACTTTTTAGGCCTCAGTGGTAAGTCTGAAGACTTATACCACTAAGAATCAGCTTTGTTTATTCGTGGGGGGCACAGCACAGGGATCTGGAAGGCATCTTTATGATGGATATATCTTAATACGTTTTAGCTAAGTTCTCAATATAAAGCATACAATCGCTTAGAATCAGAGAATATCTGAATATCGTAGCTTCACGTGATTCTCATCTGTACTCAGACTAAAGTGAACGATCACCAGGTATCCGAGAGTTCTCATCTGTACTCAGACTAAAGTGAACGATCACCAGGTATCCGAGAGTTCTCATCTGTACTCAGACTAAAGTGAACGATCACCAGGTATGCGAGAGTTCTCATCTGTACTCAGACTAAAGTGAACGATCACCAGGTATCCGAGAGTTCTCATCTGTACTCAGACTAAAGTGAACGATCACCAGGTATCCGAGAGATATATGCACGTGGTTTTAATAATACATACAATGACAGTGATGACAATTTTACAGGATGCGGGCTGTAATGTTAGTGATTCCTGGGTTTAGTGACGATCCTTCGTTTTTCTCACGCACATCCTCATCCGACGTGAAGGCAATACTAGAATACATTGAACCTTAACTGCAGTAAGCTAATGCATACATCAGACGTTTGTCACGAAGTAATATATGTGTGAGATTTCTGACAATAGTTTCACAAGTTTCAGTTCGGTGTTAAAGTTAAAATGAACAATTACCAATGAACTTAATGTAGTTTTAACCAAATTTCTAGTTTCCAGTAAGACGGTTATTGAATATCTAAATGTTCGTACAGTAACACTTTACTGTTGGAGAAACAAACGATGTTTTATTTCTAGAATTTTTAGCTTGTTGGTTTTGGATATTCGCTCAAAGCTACATAAGAGTTAGCCGTCCTTAATTTGAAGCTGATAGACTAGAAGAAACGCAGCTAGTCAACAGTATATACTGCCAACTGGTGGACTTCTCCAATCAAATAGAGGGATATCCGTGCGGAGTGCGATTTTGCGACAACGGGACGCGAAATCCAGACTCTCAGATTGATAGACTGCCACGCCAACCACTAGACCAGGTCTGGTGTCAACTTTTAGTGCGATTTTGCGACAACGGGACGCGAAATCCAGACTCTCAGATTGATAGACTGCCACGCCAACCACTAGGCCAGGTCTGATGTCAACTTTTAGTGCGATTTTGCGACAACGGGACGCGAAATTCGGACTCTCAGATTGATAAACTGCCACGCCAACCACTAGGCCAGGTCTGGTGTCAACTTTTAGTGATGCTTTTAAGAGATTTTTGTATCATATCGTAACGATTTTTAACTATTATGGTAATTTTGCATTTTTGTATATTATGCTTTAATAAGAAATACAATGACATTGATGATAATTTTGCAGGATGCGGGCTGTAACATTAGAGATTCCTGGCTTTCGTGACGGTCCTTCGTTTTTCTCACGCGCATCCTCATCCGACGTGAACGCAAGACTCGGTGACATTGAACCCGAGCTACCTTCTGCTACTCTATACACCAGACGTATGTCACGAAGTAACAGTCATGTGAGATTTATGACAACAGCAGCAGTACTCCACGTACCTAGACGGCCAAGTCAAAATGGCCGGGTGAGGCACAATTCAAGATCTGACATAACGCCTTGGGAGGAACCATCTTGTGTGGACAATGACAATATTCCAGACCTTAATGAAGAGTTGCGAGACATGTTATCAAGGTAGCTCCTACCGAAACTCAAGCAGTTCTAAACTAACTGTTGTAGAGCTCGTCATTACAAATCATGATGAAAATCAAGGCTATTCATCTGGTTACGTATTTAGTTATTTCTCATTTATAACCGTATTCAAGTCATTGGAGAGAAATCAGATATGTAGATATTCATTTTAAAAAGCACAACATTTCATCACAATAAGTTCCATCTGCACGAGTTCTGCTGATGAGAGAGCACAACAGAAAAATCCCCTGTATGTTTTCTTTGCTTATGGAATTCGCGTATTTAATTTCACTCGCATATTTATATATTTTTTATCTGTAATAAATATGGTTTTAAAACGAAATTATTTTCACGAACACATCTCGCGAAAACGTTGTACATCACTGGTACATTAGTCTAACCTGTTGGTGTTATTCGACTTCACAGAGTTGTTTTCAACCCATAGTTACGAAAACGAAATTGTCTTGTCCGAATCCCATTCTGTGGAGAGAGATTTGGTTTAATCCAAAAAAAGGTTTAAGTCTATAACCATAAGTTACCAATAACCTAATATTTGCATCAAGTCAAGTATTATGACTATAACTTTCATCTCATTTGGTTTTAAAAAATATAAATATAACCTTATTTAACACCTCTATATGCTAATAAGTAATTCTCAAAAACACGCTGAAAGAACGTCTTTAGTTCCTCTAGTCATAGAAGGTTTAATATTATAAGTTTTGTTTCTTGATGTAATCTGGAGTAATAAGTTTGTTTCTGGAGGTGATCTGGAGTAACAAGTTTTGTTTCTTGAGGTGATCTGGAGTAATAAGTTTGTTTCTGGAGTGATAAGTTTCGTTTCTGGAGGTGATCTGGAGTTATAAGGGCAAAGCCTCTAAAATGTGCGTCAGCCTCAACGCAAAATTTCGTTTTTACGTCATACATTTCCGATTGCACCAGGTCCAAAGACGTTTCTTCAAACTACGTGTGCTTCTACATTTTATCCATATTTTGAAACAAATTTCTTAACTGCATAGATGTTTATCAATTTTTCATACTCACCAGAAATAATACAGATAAATGATTCAAGCTTTAAGTCTAACATAGATTAATGGTTAAAATAATGGTCTGCGGATCGATGTAGGTATAAAGTGGGAGCTCCAATATAAAATTGAATGCACTGATGGAACGTTATAAGTGTGACAGATAATCACGCTATTCAGGTAAGCGTATCCACATAAATAAACGACATTACTGACATTAATTTTCCTCTCCTTCCGGTCAGCAGTTAAATACCAGTGATGGTTAAACTCGAACCCTGAGGTCTCTATTTCGACAGTTTAGTCCATGTGTCGAATGGGGTGCAATTCAGGTTGAAAATACCAAATCAGACATTAGAGACTCTTGCTCAATGCTATCGAAAATGAAAGAAACTACTTAACAGCATCATTTCCAATAACATATCATGGGTTTTGTCTTTAAAGCTGAAAAAACGAAACAAGTGAAACATGATAAACAAATGTTAGAACAACTGAAAAAACGAAACAAGTGAAACATGATAAACAAATGTTACAACAACTGAAAAACGAAACAAGTGAAACATGATAAACAAATGTTAGAACAACTGAAACATGAAACAAATGTTACAACAACTGAAAAAACGAAACAAGTGAAACATGATAAACAAATGTTAGAACAACTGAAAAAACGAAACAAGTGAAACATGATAAACAAATGTTAGAACAACTGAAAAAACGAAACAAGTGAAACGTGGTAAACAAATGCTACAACAACTGAAAAACAAAACAAGTGAAACGTGATAAACAAATGTTAGAACAACTGAAAAAACGAAACAAGTGAAGCATGGTACACAAATGTTACAACAACTGAAAAAACGAAACAAGTGAAACATGAAATAAATGTTACAACAACTGAAAAACGAAACAAGTGAAACATGATAAACAAATGTTAGAACAACTGAAAAAACGAAACAAGTGAAACATGAAACAAATGTTACAACAACTGAAAAAACGAAACAAGTGAAACATGATAACAAATGTTAGAACAACTGAAACATG
>NW_013666582.1:360888-366372 GCF_000517525.1 Limulus polyphemus | reverse complement strand
CAACAACTGAAAAAACGAAACAAGTGAAACATGAAATAAATGTTACAACAACTGAAAAAACGAAACAAGTGAAACATGAAACAAATGTTACAACAACTGAAAAAACGAAACAAGTGAAACATGAAATAAATGTTACAACAACTGAAAAAACGAAACAAGTGAAACATGAAACAAATGTTACAACAACTGAAAAAACGAAACAAGTGAAACGTGATAAACAAATGCTACAAAAACTGAAAAACAAAACAAGTGAAACATGATAAACAAATGTTAGAACAACTGAAAAAACGAAACAAGTGAAACATGAAACAAATGTTACAACAACTTGAACTGGAAAAATTAGTTTTAGATTCATGCACTACTCATACATTGATTTTAGTATAAGATTCGATTGTTTCTTCTTAATTAATCAAAAATAAAATTAAAGATGTTTAATTCGACGGCTCTTAAAAATCTCCTAAAGACTGATCGACTCAATGAGCTGGATGTCATTGTTAATGTCACGTGCTATGTTTTCTCTGTTAAACCTGTACATTTAAAACATTGCAGATTATCAATCACACGTGACTTTTTTCCTCTGTACTTCGAGACGTAACGATTTGTTTATGTTTGAATGTATTTTTTTCTTACGATTGTATTTTACTAAATATTTCGTGTTTGAAATCTGATTCACGAACTTCAACTGACATTCTCTTTCAAAAATTGATAGGATTGTACAGAACGAAAGAACAAAATATACACTAAATGTCCAGTTCCGTGTATTTCGATTAAATATCTTTTAAATAATTGAGAAATTATGAGAAGGTGAGTGAATTGAGACAGGTATTGCTTATATGCTCGGATGGATGATGTAGTTTCACATTGCATGAGACAGGTATTGCTTATATGCTCGGATGGATGATGTAGTTTCACATTGCATGAGACAGGTATTGCTTATATGCTCGGACAGATGATGTAGTTTCACATTGCATGAGACAGGTATTGCTTATATGCTCGGACGGATGATGTAGTTTCACATTGCATGAGACAGGTATTGCTTATATGCTCGGATGGATGATGTAGTTTCACATTGCATGAGACAGGTATTGCTTATATGCTCGGATGGATGATGTAGTTTCACATTGCATAAGATTAATAGTTTCTTGTGTTATTGCTAAATAAATATCGGTCAATGTTCAAGAAAGATCACTTGTGTATATAAAAACAAACTCCATGTAACAGTCAAATAGCAAAATAAACAATCAATTGTATATCTACTATCGTGAAAACGTAAAGGTATGGTTTAAGTTATCAAATATATATATATATATATATCACTTAAAAACTGAGTAAAAAACCATCATTTCGACAAAGTCATTTGAAACGCTATGTACTTTTTAAAATGTTATTACCAATTTTAATTTTGCATTATTAGTATAACAGGTAAACACTTAATACTAATAATAAATGCAGCATATTTTGTACTTTCAATATTCTCCGTTAGGTGTATTTGGTGAACACATGAAAAAAACAACAACCTTGAAGCTTATATTTTTTACACTTAATGTTTATTTTGTTATTTTGTAATGATAACATAGCTTAGAAGGATTGAAATAAGATAATTAAGCAACTTGTTCCATACCTATTGGTAAACTTTAATGTAACCGAACTGATGAAAGAAGAGAAAGTGGAAAACTGACCAGGAACTTCTGAGGAAATGGATGTTTTACATTTGAACTGGATGGAGATTTTCAATTTAGTGATTTCGACCTAAGGGACACTGATTTCACACTGAAGTATTTAATGACACAAAATATCTCGCTTCATTTACATGTAATGCGTTAACATTTAGGTGAATATTTTCCTGTAGGCAGGTTTGAGGTATAGAGTCATGTGCAGGATAGCCTAACTACAGTATGCTACTCTATAAAGTAGACACGTGTCTCGAATTAACAGAAATGTGAGACTTTTAACAAGAGTTTCCCAAATTTTAATTTAGTGCTAAGTTTTAATGTGAACAATCACCAGGGATCTGAAGGAAAACCGTACATGGATGTAGTTTCATAAGTTTTATCCAACTTTCTAGTTTTCAGTACGACGGTTGTTGTATATCTAAATGTTCGTGCAGTAACAGTTTACAGTTATAGAAACAAATGATGTGTTGTTCTAGAACTTTTAGTATTTCGGTTCTGGATATTCGCTCAAAGCTACACCAGGGCTTGCCTTCCCAAATTTGGAGCTATTAGATTAGAAGAAAGACAGTTAGTCAGAAGCACACACCGCCAACTCTTCGACTACTCTAATAGAATAGTGAGATTTAACTATTATTCTTATAGTGTATCCAGGGCCCCAAAGTGTGGAGCGTGATTTTGTGACAATGGGACGCGAAATTTGGACCCTTGGATTCAGAGTCCAGCATGTTAATCACTAGGTCGAGCCTGGACCATCTTTTACTTAGTAATATTTTCAGGAGATTTTTAGATCATAGTATAACGATTTTTTATTAATCTGCCGATTCGATGTTTTTTGTATATAGAAGTTTTAATTATACAATACAATTAATACAATGACATTGACGATAATTTTGCAGGATGCGGGCTGTGATGCTAGAAATTCCTGGCTTTCGTGACGGTCCTTCGTTTTTCTCACGCGCATCCTCATCCGACGTGAACGCAAGACTTGGTGACATTGAACCCGAGCTACCTTCTGCTACTCTATACACCAGACGTATGTCACGAAGTAACAGTCATGTGAGATTTATGACAACAGCAGCAGTACTCCACGTACCTAGACGGCCAAGTCAAAATGGCCGGGTGAGGCACAATTCAAGATCTGACATAACGCCTTGGGAGGAACCATCTTGTGTGGACAATGACAATATTCCAGACCTTAATGAAGAGTTGCGAGACATGTTATCAAGGTAGCTCCTACCGAGACTCAAGCAGTTCTAAACTAACTGTTGTAGAGCTCGTCATTACAACAGTAACACCCACAGGTTAGACTAACGTACCAGTGGTGTACAACATTCTCGCGAAATGTGTTCGTGAAAATAATTACTTTTCAAAGCTCAAATCTTTTATGGGGAAAAACAAACAATCTATAAATATAAAGGTAACATTAAATGCGCGAATTCCAGATGCATAGAAAAAGTACTTCACTTGAGGAGACTTTACTGACTTATAAACTTATGTCCGAGATCAATGTTCGGCTTGAAAGTTGTTGTTAAAGCTTTAGCGATGTAATATCTAAAGTAAACATACAGGGGATTTTTCAGTCGTGTTCACTCATCAGCAGAACTCGTGCAGATGGAAATGTATTGTAATGAAATGTTGTGCTATTTGAAATAAATATAACTTCTCCAACTCCGATTTCTCTCCAATGACTTGATTACGGTTATAAATAAAAAATAACTAAATACGTAACCAGATGGATAGCCTTGATTTTCATCATGATGACTTCACAGAGTTGTTTTCAACCCATAGTTACGTCATAGAAATGTAAGCAACAATCCCTCAGTTGAAAACGAAATTGTCTTGTCCGAATCCCATTCTGTGGAGAGAGATTTGATTTAATATTAAATAAATATAAATTAAATTGATATTAAATAAATTACCAATAAAAGATTATTTGCATCAAGATAATTATTATGATGACTACTATATAATCTCATTCGTCACCTTTAAACGTTAGTAAACAATTCTTAAAAACACACCGTAAAAACTTCTTTAGGCATGGGAGGTTTAATATTTTAAGTTTTGTTTTCAGATGAGAACTGCAGTTATAAGTTCTGAGAGTACCTCGTTTTTCGCCATCATATCTTTCCAATAATGTCAAAAACAAAATGTTTCCTAAAATTACATATGTTCCAACGTCTTATCGTTATTTTGTAACATAATTCTTAATTTTATAAGCGTTTGATGGTTGGTACGTTAAAATATTTCGAACAGACCAACATTATATATATATTTTTTTCTTTTAATTGTTGGAACAAACACACTCTGTTTGAGTTTCAATATCATAATATCATTATTATTATACTTCATGTTCACAAGTAAGGTCAGTATTTTAATTAATGTCATATTAAGTAAGGCTTAATATCCAAATGCTCTGAAACATTGACCTAGTAAATTATATTTCTCTTCCAGATTCTTATTGTCACAATAATTAATACAAATAAATGAATTGGGCTTTAAAGCTTGAAATAGCTTAGTGGTTAGCGTGCTATCCTGCGGGTCGGTAGGTATAAGGTGCAAGCTGAGATATAACGCTGAGCACTTTTGCATGCGCGAGTGTTATACGTATGACAGTCAATCTCTCTATTCAGTTAAGAGTATCTGCATAAGTAACCAGCATTAATGATCACTTTGTCCCTCCTTATAATTAGCAGATAAATACCAATGATGGCTGAGCTTGAACCTTGGGTTTCTGTTTCGACCGTTTAGTTCATATGTTGCATTAGGTGTCATTCGGGTTGAAAATACCAAATCAGACATTGGAGACTCTTTCTCAGTGCTGTCTAATATGGAAAACAATCACCTAACAGCATCATTTCGAACGACATATGTTTTTTTTGTCTTTAGCTCTGAAAATTAACCTAATCTTGTGAGACATTCTAATAACTGTTACAACTGGAAATAATTAGGTTTAAACTCATGCATTTCTCTATTGATTTTACCCAAGGGAAAATAAATATGATTGTTTTTTCTTAATTAAAAATAAAATTGAATGTTGTTTTGATTCGACGACTCTTAAAAGTTTCCTAAAGATTGATCGATTGAATGAACTGGATGTCATTGTTTATGTCACGTGCTATGTTTTCTCTGTTTAACCTGTACATTTAAAACATTGCAAATTATCAATCACACGTGAATTTTTCTCTGTACTTCGAGACGTAACGATTTGTTTATGTTTGAATGTATTTTTGTTTTTTCTTACGATTGTATTTTATTCAATAGTTCGTGTTTTCAATCTGATTCATGAACTTCAGCTGACATTGATATTGCTCCAGGTGTATCAAACAAAGGCTGGGTGTTTATCACACGTGACAAGTTTGCTTACCACCAAATAACATTACAAAAACAAACGTATAGTCTACATATGGTATGTGATCATGTTACACCGTTATAGACGAAATGTTATAATGAAAAATAAAACTATTAGTATTATCCCACAAATAGCTGTTACCAAACGTCATAAACATTCGATATTTGTGTAAACTCGTGTCTTGTCTCTTTCTCTGTGATTTATTTGTTGGAGCTCATGGAAAAATACAGTCCGATATCAGAGAATCTCCTGTTGGTAGCGGGTGTAACTTCTCTGCTCTGCTGATTATCCCAGAGATACCACAATAGTTTGGTTGGATAAGAAGTTAAAGATAATATCTCATTTTACATTTTTATAGAATATTATTTACTTAAAAGACAGGGAAATAAAATGGATATAGGAAATACTTTTTATTGAAACGTACAGTGTTAACAATACACATTAATACAACGACACAATAGG
>NW_013666582.1:358000-360277 GCF_000517525.1 Limulus polyphemus | reverse complement strand
ACGACACAATAGGACGTATCACAGTGTTAACAATACACATTAATACAACGACACAATAGGACGTATCACAGTGTTAACAATACACATTAATACAACGACACAATAGGACGTATCACAGTGTTAACAATACACATTAATACAACGACACAATAGGACGTATCACAGTGTTAACAATACACATTAATACAACGACACAATAGGACGTACCACAGTGTTAACAATACACATTAATACAACGACACAATAGGACGTACCACAGTGTTAACAATACACATTAATACAACGACACAATAGGACAAAAGGTCTGTATGTATCTTAAAGTGAAAAGTGTCAGGCTAGTGAGACCTACAATGAAGGTTTTAATAAGAAATAATGCTGTTACTAATGTGTGTTTTTCTCCTGTAAATTAGCCTAAAGAAAGAGAAACGCTAGATGAAAATTATCCCAGTTAAACCAAAATCACAGTTCAGCAAAGCCTAAATAAACACTATAACACTGTGAACTCCAAGCCGTAGAGCATGTTTAAATTTTTTTGTTTTTGAGAGCTCAGATATTATGTAACTTTCAGCTTTCAGTTCCCACATAGGTTTTCGTGTACTAATCTTTGTTCAATTGTAAATTGTACCTACTTATCTTTTGTTTAACTTTAACAAGAGGTATTAATACTCTCCCAGTAGGTGTCTGTGAATCAGGTGTTATTAGTTTCTTTACTTTTGTTTCACCAGACTTATTAAAGCTTTCGGGTAGTATATAAAATGTTTACTTTACTTTCATTTACGTAAATGCCCCTAGGGGGTTTGCTGGAGCTTCTTTTGTTTTTCTTCTCAACATGCGAATGGTATAGAATTTGCTTCACAAGATTAAACCGTTTTTGGTGTAGTGTTCGTTTCGCGTAGAGCACGAATCATTTAACTTTGGAGTGTAGGAAGCGTTTATTTCAAGTGAAGTTAGTATTAGTGAAAATCATGCGCTCAAGTGAAATACCAGCTTTACCAAGAAGCCTGCTTGTCTCTAAGAGAGAGTTAAAGGGCAAAGCTTACTTATCTGATACTCTTACAGGAAGAACAAAGCAATTAATTAGAGAGCTGAGGTATTCTTGTTGACGAACCTGATAGCAGCTGTGGGAGGACTTGCCCTTGGTCTGCACCACCCGTCGGCTAGCTAAACTAAGAAAAACCAATCATCGTTTTTCATATGCTAGAGTTTCTTCCTCATTGCGTACGGAAGGGAAATTATGTAAAACAAAATATTTTTGACATTTTTATCTTTTAACTACAGGGATATAAGACATAAAATAATGTGGCCACGTTAATAAATCGGTCTAATTTGGAATATGCAATGTCATAAAACAAAACCTTATCATTCTCAGTTGAATACCCTTGTTGTAATCAATATTTTTATTACGGTCGAAGTTCCAATGAGTTATCTTCTATTCACAACTAATGCGACTTTCACGTCACGCCTACACCTTACACACATAATCAGTTTAAAGAGTTAGCAACGTGAAGTCATAAAGGTAAATCATAAAAACTAGCCAAAATGTGTAAGGTGATAATAATAATATAACGAGAAAGATCACAGCAATAATAAGTTAAAAAAATAAGTGGGAACAACGATAAATATAACAATGAAATTATTTTAACTAAACTGATGACAAAATGCTATACCATACAATAAAACATTATATAACAGGAAATATAACAATTAAGTCCTTAAGTTAGAACCACTTGATAATTCGGTCAGTAAAAATAAACAGTTTCAGGTATTATTTGTTTTTAAACAACTAAATGCGTAGATGTTAATAACATAAAAATATTATATGACCATGTATAAACTTAAATTAAAATAAAACAAATCTTTATTACAATTCACAGCTATTACAGTAAGTAAAATTTGTTTTTAGAATTGGTACAAAACCTAAAATCCACAGAAATCAGAACAAATCACTAACTGGTAGGACTGCAGTCTACAGAAATCAGAATAAATCACTAACTAGTAGGACTGTAGTCCACAGAAATCAGAATAAATCACTAACTAGTAGCACTGTAGTCCACAGAAATCAGAATAAATCACTAACTAGTAGGACTGTAGTCCACAGAAATCAGAATAAATCACTAACTAGTAGACTGTAGTCCACAGAAATCAGAATAAATCACTAACTAGTAGCACTGTAGTCCACAGAAATCAGAATAAATCACTAACTAGTAGCACTGTAGTCCACAGAAATCAGAATAAATCACTAACTAGTAGCACTGTAGTCCACAGAAATCAGAATAA
>NW_013666582.1:356316-357027 GCF_000517525.1 Limulus polyphemus | reverse complement strand
CTGAAATAAAAGCAAGAAAAATTTCCTGGAACATAATTTAGAAAACTTTATAAGACAAACTGCAGCGTTTTATACATTCCGTTATAAGAACCAGGGGTCCTGTTTTTACATTTACTCTAGAAAAAAATCTGATATTATCTGATATTAGAACAAATGTCTAATTCCTCTTCCATCTATTCAGTGGGAACCAGCTATATGATCCTAGCGGTTAATTTGAAGGTGAGAAATATTGAATGTTGTTATATGTATACCAGTACTGTACTCTACCAGGATGTTACTTGGACACCAGTACTGTACTCTACCAGGATGTTACTTGGACACCAGTACTGTACTCTACCAGGATGTTACTTGGACATCAGCACTGTTCTCTACCAGGATGTTACTTGGACACCAGTACTGTATTCTACCAGGATGTTACTTGGACGCCAGTACTGTACTCTACCAGGATGTTACGTGGACACCAGTACTGTACTCTACCAGGATGTTACTTGGACACCAGTACTGTTCTCTACCAGGATGTTACTTGGACACCAGTATTGTTCTCTACCAGGATGTTACGTGGACACCAGTACTGTTCTCTACCAGGATGTTACTTGGACACCAGTACTGTACTCTACCAGGATGTTACTTGGACACCAGTACTGTTCTCTACCAGGATGTTACTTGGACACCAGTACTGTACTCTACCAGGATGTTACTTGGACACCAGTA
>NW_013666582.1:350426-355602 GCF_000517525.1 Limulus polyphemus | reverse complement strand
TTACTTGGACACCAGTACTGTTCTCTACCAGGATATTACTTGGACACCAGTACTGTTCTCTTCCAGGATATTACTTGAACAGCAGTACTGTTCTCTACTAGGATGTTACTTGGACACCAGTACTGTTCACTCCCAGGATGTTAATTGGACACCAGTACTGTAATCTTCCAGGATGTTACTTGGACACCAGTACGGTAATCTCCAAGGATGTTACTTGGATATCAGTACTGTTCTCTCCCAAGATGTTACCTGGACACCAGTACTGTACTCTCCCAAGCTGTTACGTGGACATCAGTACTGTTTTCTCCCAATATGTTACTTGGACACCAGTACTGTACTCTCCCAAGCTGTTACGTGGACATCAGTACTGTTCTCTCCCAAGATGTTACTTGGACACCAGTATTATTTTCTCCCAAGATGTTACTTGGACACCAGTACTGTGCTTTCCGATCGTTGGTTTTCACCGGTAACCTTATTATATGTTACCCTTAAAGTATATTTGTAGTTTCAAAGCATCTATATATATCTGACACTTCTAAGAATATTACAGTATATTGGAGAACATGTACGAACGTTATAAAAGGTATTTTGTCAGATATCTTGTTGACGGAAAGTAGAACAGCTTCGATGCTGTCGGGGAGAAGGGTCATGGACAGCTGACCACGTGCATCAAAAGTTCGTTTTCGTTTGGTTATTTCTTAGTCGAAAATATCTTTAGAAATTTTCCTATCAAAAATATACTGCTATGCTTTGTGCAGTTACATATTTATCTGTCTTAACCGTACGGCTAATCTGTTACCGATTGGCTACATTTCGTTTCCCTCGTAGCTGAACAAATAAGTGGTAACTAACAATGTTTCTCTCGTGGCCATAGTTTAATCGGTTACCGATCAACTACACAGTGTTTCCTTAGTGAACGTAACGGTAGTTAATCAACCTTAAGAATGTTTTCTTTTTAGCGTATCGAGCGAAACCCTTAGTCTGTAATGGCTATGGACATTGTGTAGTTACAATACAATGATATAAATTTTTTTTTTTAAATTTCAAAGGGCTGAATAAAATAATGTGTCGAAAATAAATAGTCCTAATATTAATTTCTTATGGCAAATATAATTAGTGTTTCTTTCAGTTACTCATTTGGCAATCATCTATATGTTGTTTCCCTCAACATCTGCAAACCCAATTTTCGGCACGATTAAAGCAAACTATGTACTGATCTACTGAAACTGGCCATACATTTTACGAAAGCAGGTACTGATAGCTGGAATTTAACTTAGGTCTGATTTTTTTTAGAACGAGTGAGCCGATGAAGCCTAGTTGATAAGATTGTTACTGTGATTTATTCAATTTCATTCAAACATAAGTGTCCAAACTCTTGAAACCATCGAATAACAACCCAGGTTTCAAGCTCCACCTTTGGTTTTGTATTTGAAGCTGACCGCCTTGTTTGTAAGTCATTGCTAAGTGGATGGTGTGCTTACTGAAGGGATTGAGCCTCTAATTCTAACACTATAAGTCCTCAAGCTTACCGGTGAACCAAGGGAAGGGGGTGGGGTAAACATTTCTAATTCTGTTATTCATTGAGTGTCATATCCATTGGTGGTCGAATCGCCGTATTTTGCTATTATTCGTTCCTTACTAAAGTGCATCGATTATTTGATTTGATATACAAAAGATAAAATCGCCGTATTTTGCTATTATTCGTTCCTTACTAAAGTGCATCGATTATTTGATATACAAAAGATAAAATTATTACCGAAAAACTTTGATTACACATGAACACACGTTTCGTCAAAACTCGTCAGTTTATTTACATTCATCTCAACGAACTTTGTTTTCCACTAAATGATGCATCTTTTGTTTTTGTACGTTGAATTAATAATTATTTCTTAGAACATATTTTAATACGTTCATGGATGGGTCTTAGAACATATTTTAATACGTTCATGGATGGGTCATATAACATATTTTAATACGTTCATGGATGGGCCTTAGAACATATTTTAATACGTTCATGGATGGGCCATATAACATATTTTAATACGTTTATGGATGGGCCTTAGAACATATTTTAATACGTTCATGGATGAGCCTTAGAACATATTTTAATACGTTCATGGATGGGCCTTAGAACATATTTTAATACGCTCATAGAGACAATTAAACATACCTACGTACATATACGTGTAGCTTTTAAATAAAGTTCTGAGTGATAAGCCCCCCAGTGGCACAGCGATATGTCTGCGGACTTACAACACTAGAAACCAGGTTTCGATACCCGTGGTGGGCAGAGCACAGATAGTCCATTGTGTGGCTTTGTATTTAATTACAAACAAACAAACTAAGTGATAAATTCTCTTTTTAAAAAACCCAGATAATATTTTGTAAAAAACCTATTTCATCATAATATAACAATCCTTATTTTATATCTCTCCCGTGGCTTAGCGGTAAGCTCAAGTGAGGGATAATAACGCTAAAATTCAAGTTTCTGTCGCTGCAATGGACAAAGCGCAGCTAATTCATTTTGTAGCGTTAAGTTTAAACAAACATAAATATCTCTATTTCATATTTTGTATCATATCTTTGTATTAGAGAAGAATTTGTCACTTATAACTTTATATTTATACTTATATTTTACTTTTGTCACTTATAACTTCTTATTTATACTTACATTTTACTTTTGTCACTTATAACTTTATATTTATTTATACTTATATTTTACTTTTGTCACTTATAACTTCTTATTTATTTATACTTATATTTTACTTTTGTCACTTATAACTTTATATTTATATATACTTATATTTCACTTTTGTCACTTATAACTTTATATTTATTTATACTTATATTTTACTTTTGTCACTTATAACTTTATATTTATTTATACTTATATTTTACTTTTGTCACTTATAGCTTTATATTTATTTATACTTATATTTTACTTTTGTCACTTATAGCTTTGTATTTATCTTTACTTACATTTTACTTTTGTCACTTATAACTTCTTATTTATTTATAATTGCATTTTACTTTTGTCACTTATAACTTCTTATTTATTTATACTTATATTTTACTTTTGTCACTTATAACTTCTTATTTATTTATAATTACATTTTACTTGTCTTTCACACATCCTAAAGACCGAGAAAATGCTCCCCCTGCTCCACAAATGGCTGAGCGACAAGTCTATAGGGTTACGACGCTAAAAATCGGGTTTCGATACTCGCGGTGGGCAAAGCACAGATAGTCCATTGTGTAGCTTTGTGCTTCACAATAATCAACCAACAACCGAATGAGATAATGTTAAGGAGTTATTGAAACTGAGCGTAAAAATCTATTTACACTCGTCCTACGAGACCACGTGATTGATCACTGCAGTTACGTCGGATGGAGAATTTTAATATCCAACGAAACAAAAAGATCTATCGTGGTTTTCAGAAAATAGCGATTGATTATTCCACAGTTGAAAACAGCAGACTCTGCCGAATCACCTCTGTACGTGTAAAAACGTTTTATTACTTGGAAAACCGACAGAGAACTGTGATTGCGTGCTTGATATACCCAATTTCAAATTAGTTATAGAGTTGGTAAACAGTAGAATAAACCTATGAATTACATAACCTAATTCATTGTACAGGGCCGGGCATGGCCCATGGGTGGCGTGTTTGCAACAATAGACATGATCAAGACGTTCGAGGTATGTATGCACTATATGATAGACGGTCGTATACCACTATTCGGTTAGACAAGAGTAACCCAAGAACAGGAGATAGGTAATGTTGACTAGCTACCATCTCGCTAGTCTATCAGTTCAAAATTATATAGAACTATGCAAATATAGTGCTTTTGTAGTTCGTGAAATGTTTAGAAAAAAAAGTATTTTTGTAGTATTTAAAATTGTCATTTTTAAGAACTGATATACAGTTCGTCTCTAGTGAATGCTAACAAATTACATTATACAGTCATTAATACTTTTCAAAGCTGGTCTCTGAAAGTAGAAAGCTAGTGTTAGTTTCCCTATAAATATTTAGTAGGAAGAAGTATTCATAAAACTAATTGGATAATCCCGAAGCAAAATAATTCGGAGTTAATCTACTGGTTACCGAAAAAGAGGATTTCTGAAGAATTTAATAAATAAATAAATAAAGATATTTATGAATAAATAATTTTGTAAATAATATTTCATCTAATACAGATAATACATGATCAAGAGGACACCTGTACGATGGATAATTATTTCTCATTTTAGTTCAATTCTCAAACTAAAATGAATAATCGCCAGGGATCCGGAGGACATTGCACTTGGATTTGTATTTATTTATTATGATTTTGTAAGAAATTTTACAGGAAGCGAGGCTGTAATGTTAGAGATTCCTGGGTTTAGTGACGATCCTTCGTTATTCTCACGCACATTCTCGTTCGACGTGAAGGCAAAACTAGAATATATTGAAGCTTAACTGCAGTAAGCTACTGCATAAATCAGACGTTTGTCACGAAGTGCTATATGTTTGAGATTTCTGACTACAGTTTCACAAATTTTAGTTCGGCGCTAAAGCTAAAATGAACAATCACAAAGGGATCTGAAGGACAACCATAAACAGATGTAGTTTCATAAGTTTTAACCAACTTTCTAGTTGGCCCGGCATGGCCAGACTGTTAGGGCGCTCGACTCGCAAACTGTGGGTCGCGGGTTCGAATCCCCATCCCACCAAACATGCTCGCCCTTTCAGTCGTGGGGGCGTTATAATGTGACGGTAAATCCCACTATTCGTTGGTAAAAGAGTAGCCCAAGAGATGGCGGTGGGTGGTGATGATTAGCTGCCTTCCCTCTAGCCTTACACTGCTAAATTAAAGACGGCCCTCGTGTAGCTTTGCGCGAAATTCAAAATAAACAAACTTTTTAGTTTTCAGTAAGATAGTTATTGTATATCTAAATGTTCGTGCAGTAACAGTTTATGATGGGGAAACGAAATGGTGTTTTATTTTAATAGCTTTAGTAGCTAGCTCCCTAATTTGGAGTACACTGGACTACTCTAACAGAATACTGTAACTTGACCATTACTCTTATATCCGTTCCAAGGCCAGAAAGTTTTTAGCGCAATTTGGTCGAGCCTGGACCATCTTTTACTTAGTAATATTTTTAGGAGATTTTTAGATCACAGTATAACGATTTTAT
>NW_013666582.1:341866-349426 GCF_000517525.1 Limulus polyphemus | reverse complement strand
AGTTGTTTTCAACCCATAGTTACGTCATAGAAATGTAAGCAACAATCCCTCAGTTGAAAACGAAATTGTCTTGTCCGAATCCCATTCTGTGGAGAGATTTGATTTAATATAAAATAAGGTTTAAGTCTATAACCATAAGTTACCAATAACACAATATTTGCATCAAGACAGTTAATATGGTGATTACTATATAATCTCATTCATCACCTATAAACGTTAATAAATAATTCTTAAAAACACACCGTAAAACCTTCCTTAGCAATAGGAGGTTAATATTTTAAGTTTTGTTTTTGGATGAGAACAGCAGTTATAAGCCTCAAAAAGTGCCTGAGCTTCAAAGCAAAGTTTATCTTTCCGATTATCTCAGTAACAAAAGTTTTCCTCACACTACATGTGTTCCTACATTTTATCCATATTTGATGTTTCGTAGGTTAATTAAAATATTTCGAACAAACTATTATTTTAATTATATATTATTTTAACTGTTGAAAGAAATACAATCTGTTCGATATTATTATAGTATATATTATATATTATAACACAAACATCGCCTTTTATTGACCATTTTCATACTCTATGTTGATATATAAAAAACATTAATTCTACGTTTTAATTAATTTTATATTAAGTAAGATGTGGTATTCAACTAACAATGTTGGTAAACGTATTGATTCAGGAAAGCCTAATAATCCATATTTCTCCAGCAGTTACCAGAAATAATAGGGATAAATGATTTAAGCTTTACGCCACTCATAATTTACCGGTTAGCGTGCTGGGCTACTGATCGGCAGGTATAAGGTTTGAGCTACAATAAAGCACTGAACACGTTGTACACTTTCGTATGACAAGCGCTATAAATGTGACAGTAAATTTCGATGCTCAGTTAAGAGTTCTCGCATAGTTAGCGAGTATTGCTGACTGATTTTTCTTCTTCTTTTTGGCCAGCAGTTATATATTGCCATGCTTGAGCCTTGTTTTGACCGTTTACTCAATGTGTTGATTGAGGTGCATTCAGGTTGAAAATATCAAATTTAACATTAGAGACTCTTGCTTAATGATGTCGAATAGGAAAAAAAAACAACCAGTTAGCATCATTTCGAATGACACATTGCGGTCTTTGTTAGTAACACTGAGAAAACGAGAATAGTGAAACATACTATACAAATGTTACAATAACTAAAACTGGGAAAATTAGTTTTAAACTCATGCACTGCTGTACTGATTTTACTAAATTAAAAATGATTATGATTCGATATTTTTCTTTCTATTTAAACAAAAAATAAATAAATGTGTTTTAATTCGGTGACTCTTTGAAACATCTAAAGATTGATCGACTGAATAAACTGGATGTTATTGTTAATATCACGTGCTATGTTTCTGTAATAATTCCTCTATTAAGGTGGTACACTTAAATTACCAATCACACGTGTCCTTTTCTCTGTACAATGAGACATAATATAAAGTGTTTTGTTTCTTCAAAGTGTATTAAATATTTCGTACGTTCAGTCTGGTCCGCATACTTCAGCTGACATTGATATTGCTCCAGTTTATTACACGTGACAAGTTTGCTTACGACCAGCTATTATTAGAAAAACAAACTTATATTCTATACATACTTTTCGATAAAAAGTATTTACTATATCTATTTTATTTCCCAATCTTTTAGCCTTTAAGCAAATAATAAGACATTCTTTATTCTATAAAACTTAACATGAGACATTATTGGTAACTTCTTACCAAAGCTACTTACTTAAATCAGAATAAAAAAAATAACATACTGAATATTGTAAGTTACTTAACATACCTATTTAACTAGATGTGTACAATATCATTAAACAAAATTTTGTCTTGATCAGAATGTAATGATTCGATTCTGCCCTCGTTATTATCACTAGTTTCTTGAAAAGGTCGCCCATCGTAGGAGATTTAGGTTGGTTCTAAATTAATGATGCAAAGTAACCTTCGTAATGAAAAATTTGTTTAATAAAGAAATGAAAAATTACAAAGATAAATATATAGTATAGATGTTAAACGTTTAACCAACACTGTTAACAAAATAAAAGAAACAGTAGAATATAACTTACTTAGAAAACGTATTAAAACTAGTGTTTGATTCCTCCACCATCTCTGATTTTCTGTCCTTTTTTCCCTGGTGGGTCAGCGATACGTTTACCTTCTTACAACATACAAAAATCGGGGGTTCGATTCACCAAAGTGGACAGAGCACAGAGAGCCTTTTATGTAACTTTGTATTAATACTACAACAATAAAAACCGTATCTCTTGAAAAACTTAACAAAATATCTTCCAGTTATTAATGGAAGCCGTCAGTCTATCCTTAGATTAGCTGAATATCAGAGATAAATGATTACGACAACTGTTAGTTTTTAGTGTTATGAAACAAATGATGATAACATAATCGTCCAATAAATAGTAACGTTACGAACGCTCCAATGAAAAATAACCAAAGCAAATGCGATAAAATAAAACTAAGTTACTAAGTATACCATGAGTCGAGTTTCCACACAACAAATGTGACTATAAAGTCACACCTATCTCTTACACACAGGGTTAATTTACAGAGCGAGCAGCTGGGAGTAATAAGTATTGTCAACCCCTAAAACTATATAAAATTTACCAAATAATAATAATGATCACGGCAATAGTAAGACTAACAACGACGTACTAACAATGATAAATATAACAGAAATAAAGCTACTTAAATTAATGACATTATGGGTGTTGCTATATAAGGAAATACTATATAGCAGGAAATTAGACTGTTAAGTCCTTAAATGAGAAAAACGTTAGAATTAAAAACGACCTTTACATTCCAGCCAATTATAAAGGAACTTTTTATAATTGTCTGGAATGTAAAGGTCGTTTTTTTTTTTCTAGCCTTTTTATTAAATTGCGTAAATCCCTCCAGTATGCATTATAAATTTTGAAAGACAGCAAAAAAATGTCCTTAAATGCGAACCACATTCTAAGACTTTTAATAAAATATACAGTCTTTAGGCAATATTAGTTATTTTAAAACACCTAAATGTTTATATATGTTAGAATATAAAACTATTATGTAACTATGCGCAAAAACTATAATAAAATTAACAGAGCTTTACGAAAACTAAAACCCACAGATATTAAAATGATATCAATAGGATTGTACCAAAAAATCAAATTCACAGAATATGAAGTAAACTTTATAAAATTTTACAGAAAAAAGCACAATCTTATATAAGTTAGAATAAAATATTATTACGACAGCGGAAGTTACGTGACACTAGTAACACGTCATGAGTTTCTAGAAGGATCATGACTTTTCCTGGCAACTCTAGTCTGTTCTAGACGTCCTCTTTTTTAATATATAAGCCCGGCAAATAAAGCGGAGAAATAATTGCAGATAGTTAGATATAGAGACAGATAATTGAGTCAAGCGAGCGGTAGTGACCGTAAGTAAATTGCATGAATCGTTATGAATTATAGCGTGTGTTGAAGCTAAAGTGACTGTGGAAATTCTGTGTATTGCAAAGTTGTATTGAGAAAGAATAAACTAATTTTATTTAAGAAAGGACTTGTATCGCTGAAGTTCCTCGGGAAGAATTTATACCAGAAATTAACAAACGACCAGAGACGTTGTAGTATTGTAAAAACTTATAACATTAACACAAATTTACAAAAAAACAACAACAACAATACTCAAACTGAACAAAAACCGCAGACTCATAGAAGATGGAATAAATTTAAAAAATGTACAAAAAACGTCATTTCACAGAAATTGAAGTAAAATTCACAAAACTGTAGAGAAACTACAATTCACATAAATTGGAATAAAATTTACGAAACGTTACAAAAACGTAAACTTACAAAAATCAGAATATAATGAACAAATGTGTACAAAACTCGGGGATTAATGTATTTCAAGCAACGACATAAATTTTCTCTAACTATATCCACTGCAGTAAACTATGGTTTTAGATTTTTTTATGAATAGCTTTTTCCTGGTATCTTTTTATTCTAGGTATCACAGAAGAAACGGTGTTATGAACAACTTGGTATCAGAGGATATCTGCTAAAATCCTGGAGGTTATAGGCTGAGAGATCTAGAAATTAAAAGATTTCAACTTGAAAGAAAAATTACAATTAATAAAGCCTTGGTGAACTTGTTTATATCACGTTTCATACACACTACATAACACAAAGTAAGGCTTTAGTTTAGTTGTTGTTAAACGCAAAGCTACACATTGGGCTATCGGTGACTTGACAATCGCGGTTATCAAAACCCGACTTATAGCATCCTGAACCTACTGACTTGCTACTGAGCCACTGGGTGCATAAATCATTACAATTATTTCCTCAAACAATTTAACTGTTCAAAATAATTTCAAAATGGCCATATAATATTTATCTTGACTCAGTCTTTGGCAAATGATATATATTTTTTTAATTTATACTACCTCAAAAATATCCTAAATATCCCATCAGTAATGAACGGTAGACAGTATTTTGAGGGTTAAGTAGTTTAGTTTATTCGTAACTGTACTTTTAATGGGCTTATTCTTTAAAAACTCACGAAGTTCTGAACTTTAAAATCACAATAGTAAACCACGTGTAATCTTTGTTGTTGTTGTTGTTATTCAAATTTTGTTTTAAGCCATTCCAATACATTTTAGTTTGTTTCTGTTTCGTTCACACATAAAATATAAAACTATGCTGTGTTAAAATAGGAGTTCTCACTTCTTCTATGTGAGATAAACATCTCATTACCGTTCTTTTTCATTCTTTACTTGATTTATTTTTGTATGATACAACATTGACGACCTCGTTAATTTTTTCTTCTGAACAGTCGTGCAATGTTTCGTTAAAATTAATAGCGATCTGCACCTTATGAAGAAAGCTCATTTTTCACAACTGCTTTTCTTTTACTCTATGCAAGCTTCAATTTATTTAGCACCATAAACCTGTGTTATAACAGTACAAAGAAGAGTGTTCGTAAGAGTATTGTTGAAGTAGGTCGACCTTTCTAGATAATAACAACAATTATGGCGCTGCATTGTTGATTATTCCATCACTACGTCTTTGCAAGTGTATAAAAATACAATAATGAAAGTTTGTTCACATTGTTCTCCACCGTTTCGAAGATGTGCTACAACGTTATGATAGTAGAATCAGCACAAAAAAAGAGAAGAAGCATTTTTCACTAAAACTTGACAACAGACAAGAAAAAATGTAATTGGAAGTGGTGTTTACTAATGATAAAGCGGTATGTCTGTGACTTATACCGCTAGAAACCGGATTTCGATATCCGTGGTGAGCAGAGCACAGATAGCCCATTGTGTAGCTTTGTGCTTAACTACAAGCAAACAAACTAATAATAAATCCGTCGGTTTCTGTGGTGTTTTCATCTTTCTCTATGTCATGGATTAAAGAGTGAAATAAACTCTTGATGAGTTTGTTTATTTGGAATTAAGCACAAAGCTACACAACGGGCTACCTGTGCTCTGCTCACCACGGGTATCGAAACCCGGTTTCTAGCGTTGTAAGTCCGCAGACATACCGCTGTGCCACTGGGGGGCCTCTTGATGAGAGAAAGGTTTGTGATGAATTAAGTTCTCTGTATTGCCCAGACGGATGATTGTTTCAGAACATTTCGACTGTTAACATTCATCAGTGATGAAGGTTTATAACTGAAGTTGAAGAAGAAATCCTTAACTTAAATGCCACTTCTTGGCAACTAGAAAAAGTTGGAATTTTCAACCTGAAGTGCATTTTATGCGCAATGATCAGACGAAAGACTCGTAATTTTGAGCTACTAACGAGAAGAAATATGCCACCGTTACAAGGACTTTGTTCGGCTTCTTGAACTATTACTTTTGTAGTACACCCACAGCTGAAAGTAAGGAGTGCGTTTTCGTCAGGAACCCTGGACCCTTTGACCCGCAACCCGAGACGGTAATTTAGATCACTCCCGGCTCTGACAACTAGAAAGCGATTGGTTGTAACTGAGTTACATATTTCCTAAATTAAAAACAACATTAATGGCAGCTCATAGCAAATAAAACGAAAAGAGTGACCTAATTCCAGGAATAAAAACAACATTAATGCCAGCTCATAGCACTTAAAACGAGAGAAAATGCATTTGAGTGACCTAATTCCAGGAATAAAAACAACATTAATGCCAGCTCATAGCAAATAAAACCAGATGAAATACATTTGAGTGACCTAATTCCAGGAATAAAAACAACATTAATGCCAGCTTATACCAAATACAACGAGAGAAAATGCAATAGAGTGACCTAATTCCAGGAATAAAAACAACATTAATGCCAGCTTATACCAAATACAACGAGAGGAAATGCAATAGAGTGACCTAATTCCAGGAATAAAAACAACACTAATGCCAACTCATACCAAATACAACGAGAGGAAATGCAATAGAGTGACCTAATTCCAGGAATAAAAACAACATTAATGGCTTCTCCTAGTAACCAGAAAAAAGATGAAAAATAGCTAATTCGCATATGTTTAGAGCAAAAATACAATAATGTCACTTCCTAGTAACGAGAAAGAGAAGAATGATGATTGAGTTACATATTGTAAAGATGAAAAGTCACTAACACATAAAAATTAAATATGTTTTCAACTTCAAGGATCTGAGTTGCTATGATCTTGGTTTTATTCCAGAGGTCACAGAGAACTAATCGATCTACTGAGCATTAAGCGACTGTCTTGATATCTGTCCAAGTTTATATTCACTAATTTACATAGTCATGCTTGAGAGAATTAGTGCGTAATTCTTTGGGTCTTAACGGATCTTCAACTTATATACATATACTTATATACTGTATATTTCTTTTCTACCCAACGCATCTAAAGTAAAGGGCCAGAAAAGCAAATATTTTTCATTTTGTCATAGCAAATGTGCAGCTTACGAACAATAGTGATTAATTTTAACAGCTACAAATTCTTCACAGTTAGTTCCCTTGGTTTTAAAAGTATCATAATATGAATGCGGTGTACATGTTGATGTTTTTCGAATTTCTGGTTTATTTGCATATGGCCCTCGATGGCTTATCTGTAAACTTTAGTAAATATAACATTAGGATTCTGGGTTTGATCTACGCTGCGAACACAGCACACATAATCAGTTGTGCAGCGTTGTTCTTAAACAAGACCATTGTTTGTTTTTCAGCAAAGCCACGTTGGGCTATCTGCTGTGTCTAGTGCGAGGAATCGAACCCCAGATTTTAGCATTGTAAATCCGCAAGCTTCCCGCTGTCCCACTGGAGACGCAAAACAATTGTTTCTATATTTAAATATAATTACCTTATTTAATAATAATTTGAAAAATACATTAAGCTACATCTAATGACTATTGTATTTCATATAATCAATGTCAGAAATATTGAAATCCATCTAAACGTACACCTGGACCCAGCATGGCCAGGTGGTTAGGGCGCTTGACTCGCAATCTGAGGGTCGCAGATTCGAATCCTCGTCCCATCAAACATCCTCGCCCTTTCAGCCATGGGGGCGTTATAATTGTTTGTTTGTTTGTTTG
>NW_013666582.1:335663-341693 GCF_000517525.1 Limulus polyphemus | reverse complement strand
TAGTGGGATTGACCTTCACATTATAACGCCCCCATGGCTGAAAGGGCGAGGATGTTTGGTGTGACGGGGATTCGAACCCGCGACCCTCAGATTACGAGTCGAGTGCCCTAACCACCTGGCCATGCCGGGCCAATTACGAAATAGGAGAACGTCGCGTCGGAAAGTCCTACATTGAAATCCTCTGAGAATAAGTAAATTTTAGGTATTATCTGCACTTACAAATTACTTCAAATGAATTGCAACAAGAGAATTGTGGATTTTAACTTGAGTAGTCACCGGTCACGATGATGGTCAAGAGTAAAAAAGGTTACTGGAGAAACAAACTGTCACAACAGATAATGGATAATTCTTTTTATATTAATATAATTGTAGTGTCTAAAAACCTCAGTTTTCGTATCTCCTGTAGTGATTTTTGAAAAAACATTGTAAAAAATGAAATCTGTGGTAACTATATGACACTGAACTCAAATCTATAGAATAATCCAAAAGTCACGTCCCATATGGCAATTCATTTTGATCTAGATCCTTGGTTTTTAGTCAGTGGGAATACAAAGTGCCGAGGTATTCTTTGGTGTACCGATTAACTAATAAGTCAGATTATTAATCGCAGGCATCAGAAGAAATAGAAATAAATATTATGGGGATTTAAGTCTGAATTCGTAACTTTGACTGAGTTTAAATAAAGAGACCAAACACAATATAAAAAATGTAAAATAAAAATTAATTTATCTTCAGAAACAATGAAATTGTCCAGTGCACCAAACACAAGGCAGCACTATTCGTTCTCTTGATGGAAGGAGCTCTTTACTCTAGAAATACTAAATAAAATGTGCAGAACACCTGAATACGGCTGGAAAAATACATAGATACACAAAATACAATAGCTCTCTCTCGGGGCGCATGGGCTGCTTGTGTCATTGGTCTATAAGAAAAATAGGGAGAATATACCTTCCAGTTGTCACAAAACCTGCCACAGAAACTACATGACACATACATATGTATTTATACAGCAACGTCTTCCATGGGAAAATTTTAAGTGATACAAAAGAAGAATGACCCAGACCAATAAGTGATCAAGACAACCTTAAGATATCTGCATTCCAGAATCGATCTATAACATACCCGTACTCACCTACGTATGAAATTTGAAAATGCTACAATAAGACAAATTTTTCATTTGGGTGTGAAATTTTGGTAAGTTTCTAAATTTTATACTAAATTATTGTACCTTTTCAACACCAAATTTGTTTTTATATTAAGCGGGCATCAAATTTTTGGAGGTGTCGAGGTGAGGCATGGAGCAAAAAAGGTTAAGAACCGCTGGTCTAAACCAAAAGTAAAATAATCTCCTTGTATGTTTTCTATACTATAGAGATGCTACAGTTCACAGGTTTTCATTCACTTACATACTGGCGTGCCTTTTGGATAACCCTGTATTTCTATAGAATTACAAGGGCAAAGCATCTATGAAATCAAATGACTTTATTGTGATTCGTTATCCATAAATAATGAGCAAAGAACACTATTTCATGAACTCACGAGACATGACCATTTTGACTGGCCATAAACAACAAAAAATTCATTATGTCGGATGGTATTTAACCGTAAAAAATTAAATCAGTCGTAAGTTGTGTTCTTGGAGAGACGAATCATTTGTATTTCGTGGAACAGGACCAGTTCGTCTCAAGCTAATTGTAGAATTACCATATAAATATCAGAGTTGCTTGCTATTTTGACTAGAAATTTAATTTCCCTGACTCTCGTTACTTTCACATCTTCTGCGTCCAATAAACTTGAAATCTTCTACTCCCGTTAGAATAAAATGTATCATATTTCATCTTGTGAATGATGACAGCCGGATAAAAAAATAACCTCAAATGACGTTGGGCATCTGAAAGCGAAACTCGATGTTGATCACTGTGGCAATGTTTTTTTTTTCTGTACAAACTTGATATGGCTTGAAAACACTAAAACACAAATTCTTTCAATTAAGCAGTAGAACATACTTGGTGAAACTAGTACATCGGAGCGAGTCACTGGAGCTATTTCAATGTCCGTGAACGTGGTTATCTATTTGTGTGATAATTTTATATAAGAATGCTAAAGCGCACTTTCAATAACGAGTCTTTTTTGTATCCATGATTTAAACTCACTTCAGATATTTAGTTATTATAATTCTTTATTTACAATAAATTACAAACGATCGTTTTTCTGGAGATAAAATAACTGGCCAATAATATAATTTTTTCAAGAGGTAATACGTCGTAAAAAGTACAAAACAAGTTTAGACTCGCAATCTGAGGGTCGCGGGTTCGAATCCCCGTCCCACCCAGCATGCTCGCCCTTTCAGCCGTGGGGGCGTTATAATGTGACGGTAATCCCTCTATTCGTTGGTAAAAGAGTAGCCCAAGAGTTGGCAGTGGGTGGTGATGACTAGCTGCTTTCCCTCTAGTCTTACAGATAGCCCTCGTGTAGCTTTGCGCGAAATTCAAAAACAAACAAAACTAGCTGGTTTTTAAGCATTATTGCATGATGAATAGTTCCGTAATAACACCCAAAAACACGTTGGTGATATATCGTTTAATTAAACCAAAATAGATGTAAACTATAAATATAACTTATCAATCGGACTTCTTCCTTTCAACTGTGATATTTTCACTTGAGATTTAAATCTCCAATTATTATGCTATAATATATTACGCTGCATGCGTGATCTGTAGATCGTTAGTTTGTACGACAATTCATCACACTAAGACTGATAATAGTGTTAACAAATCTTCCTCTATTCGTGTTTCCAGTAAGAAAAACGTATGGGTAGGACATAGAGAAAGATTTGTTTAAATTAGTATTATCAGTCTTGTTGAAATATAATGTCATGCAGACTACTGAAGATAATCTTCATTCTATTTCTCAATAACATTATTTTTATTGATTCCTATTATCACCATATTTGACTTATAAACATTGAAGATAAAGCATTCGGACGTTTTAAATGAAATTTCAAAATTAAGAATTAAAATAATAATAATAATAATAAAAGCTCCGTAGAAAAGAATACTTAAAAATGAATTCTTAAAGTGAGTAAAAAACTTGTTTTTCTACATGTTATCTTTTAACGAAAACAAAATACGTTATTTCATGTGTTAAAAAGCAAACTGGAGTCTATTAATATACCTAATTATAAGTTAATTATTTCTCTTTATTAGTTTCAGAACAATATTAAACAAATTCAGAATAATTTCGCCGATAAAAAAAGCTTATAGTAAACTTGCTGTAATTTATGAAAGCTTTTGTTCTTAAAATAATATTTTTATTACACTAGTCACAAAAATTAAAGGATATAAGGTTTTGATGTAATTTTTTTAAAATTATTACAAATATCACAGGTAAACAACACCAACCAAATCGAAAAATTCATTTACAAATCACAAAAAAAGCAAAATTAATGAAAATGCAAATATTTGGCTACACAAATAGAAAAAAAAACTTATTAAGATCGATCAACCAACTGAATCAAATGAGTTTTTAGTACCTGGTATGTTCTCCTCTATTGTTTAGCCCTATTCCACACCTGTTCCCTATACCGCTGATGACATTTCGAATGACTTACTGACGCAGCACAGTCCACTCCTGGATGAGTGCAGCTCTGAGCTCCTGGACAGTCGTAGGAGCAGCTTGTCTGTCTGTAACTGCTATCGCTAGCAAGTCCCATACATTCTCAATCGGATTTAGGTCCGGTGACTTAGCAGGCCAGTGCAGTACCTTTGTTTCTTTATCATAGAAAAATTCATGCGCGATCCTGTTGGTGTGAAGACGAGCGTTATCCTGCTGATACACGAACTCATCTTCGACGAAATAAGCAAAATGGGGAACAATGGGTAGCAGGATTTCATTCACGTAAGTCTTGCTGTCAGGGATCCTCCATCCACCACATAGAGGTCTGTACGCCCCTGTATGCAGAATATCACCCACTTCCAAAGGTATCATAGTGAAGAGCATTACAGATTGAATATCGCTCTCATTCACGTCTTCAGACCCTCACACGTAGATCACTTGAAAATACACACAACCTGCTCACAGACCCTCACACGTGGATCACTTGAAGATACACAGAACCTGCTCTCACCTGTGAACAGTACAGGGATTTTATTGCTGAAGGATCCAGGTGATGTGTTCCTGGGCAAACGCCAGCCGTGCTGTTCGGTGCCTTGGGATTAGTGCAAAAACTCTAACTTGTGTCATATAGACCTGAGCCAAG
Organism: Limulus polyphemus; assembly: GCF_000517525.1. Taxonomy (NCBI): domain Eukaryota; kingdom Metazoa; phylum Arthropoda; class Merostomata; order Xiphosura; family Limulidae; genus Limulus; species Limulus polyphemus. The sequence goes on along the minus strand of NW_013666582.1, from coordinate 337,435 downwards.
CCTCATGGAGTCTGTTCCTGACCGTAGATCACGATACACGTACTCCAGTAGCTTACTGAAGATCATTCCTGAGGCTCCTTGTGCTTCTGATTCTACTGTTTCTGAGGGCTAAATTTCACAAGTATCGATCGTCTACTGCACGCGTAGTCTTCTTGTGGCCCTAAACTGGTGTATTCTCCTGTGGCCTGGTATCTGCACTACCATCTACTGACCACAGATTGTGACAAACCCACGATCTGTGCCACCTCAGTTTGGGTACGGCTCTCCTATAACAGTGTGGCGGTTTCACTTAATAGGTTTTTAACAGTTTGCACACTCTTTGCAAAAGTCAATACCAACAAAAAAGTCCATAAACCTATCATTATGCTAACAACAAACATATTTTCTAATTAATCAAAACTATCCCCTAGGTAGGATTAATGTAATACTGTACAACAAACATGTTAATTTAGAAAAAAAATTAACCTAAATATACGCCAATTTAGATAGACCTTATTATCCTTTAATTTTTGTAAGTAATGTATGACAAAACATTAAAGAGTTCTCAAATATAAAGTTACCATTGAAAGTATTATCTTTATGCTGTACCTAAAACGCATAAAACTCCAATTAAATTTAGATTTATATCTAATTCTGTAAACAAATTGTAATTATTCTTAATTCATCGTTTCATAAAATAAAATTTCATTCTGACAGCAAAGAATGTGAGTTATAGAAAGCAATGTTCCTTTTTGTCTAAAGTTATTGCGCTAGATTTTTCTTATCTCTACAGTTAAATAAATTAACTCTCATTTAATTAGAGTCTTTAATATTCTGTTTTTCATACCTTTATTAATACTAATACCGTTAATCTGGAACATAACTTTATTTTAGAATTTTTTTTTACTTTAATAATTTTATTGTTTTTACAAGTTGGCGCTTCTGTGGGTGTCAGCTTTTTAGCTAAATTTTATATTTGTTTCTATCTCAGTATCTTAAGCCTGAAAATAAAGGTACTTTTAGGTATATTATGACATTGTTTCAATCAATAATTCTGAATTTATATAAGCAATTAATATGTACATATATATGTATGTATGCTAGTGATCTTACTACTGAAGTCAATAATGATTCTAAATCCTCTGCTAGAATTATTTAGACATAAACACATTATTTGCTGAAAGTTGGATTAATATTTCCATATTTGACAAAAGACGTTAAATTTATTTTATGATTTGTTCCTTACCATCTCTTTATTATGTATTCTTTATAGCTCCCTTAGGGATGTTGTAATTATAAATTACAATATTTACAGTATATTATAAGCTGCGTGTACATGTAGTAAGTGGTTAGCGTATCGAGATACGGTTGAACACACTCAATATTGTTACTACAGCGGAAGTCATGCGACTCTGGGAGCATGCGCGCTGGAGTTTCTAGAAGGATCATGACTTTTACTGGCAACTCTAGTCTGTTCCAGGCGCCCTCTCTTTTAGTATATAAGCCCGGCAAATAAAGCAGATATATAATTGCAGATAGATAGAGAGATTGAAGATAGAAATAATCAAGTCAAGCCGTAAGTAAAGTGTGTGAATCACTGTGATTTATTGCGTGTGTTCATAAAAGTAGTCAAGTTTAAAGAGTTTGTTTGTTTGTTTGTTTTTAATTATGCACAAAGCTACACAAGGGCTATCTGTGCTCTGCCCACCACGGGTATCGAAACCCGGTTTCTAGCGTTGTAAGTCCGCAGACATACCGCTGTGCCACTGGGGGACAAATATAATGAAACAAAA
>NW_013666582.1:334092-335273 GCF_000517525.1 Limulus polyphemus | reverse complement strand
ATTTATACCGGAAATTAACAAACGACCAGATACTCAACAAACTGGTGTCAGAGAGTGGGACACAAAAACAAAACAAAGAAGATGGAAAGGAGAAGTGGCAAATCAAACTACAGCTTAGCAGATTTGATGGCAGCAATACAAGAACAGCAAAAGAAACAAGAAGAACAAGAACATAAACAAGAAAAGAGACAACAGCAGTGGGAAGAAAACATGCAACAGTGGCAGCTCGAACAACAAAATAAACAAAAGAGATTACAGCAGTTGTTGGAGGATAAAGAAAAGAAACAAGAAGAACGAGAAAATAAACAAGAAGAGAGACTACAGCAGTTGTTGGAGGATAAAGAAAATAAACAAGAAGAGATACTACAACAGTGGCTGGAGGAGAAAGAAAAGAAACAAGAAGAGACGCTACAGCAGTGGTTGGAGAAGAAAGAAAATAAACAAGAAGAGAGGCTACAGCAGTGGCAACTGAAACAAGAAATGAAACAGGAAGAAAGTCTCCAACAGTTGCAGGAAAGTCCAAAGAAATTCAGTCCAAAGTCTACAGGGCTAGGTTTAGGACTAGAGTCCGTGCTAAAGGGGAGAGCCTGCAAGAGCTGGCACAGAATTTGGAAAGTATGGCACACAAGGCCTACCCAACTGCACCACCCGATGTCCTCAAGCTGTTGCTGAGGGATCAGTTTGTAGATGCCTTGGACAGTCCACAACTGAAGATACAAGTAAAGCAAGCACACCCCTCTACTATGCAGGATGCAATGGCCAGAGCTCTTGAATTCGAATCCTATGTTAAGTCCAGCACAGAGGTACCAAGGTTGGTACAGTCATTGGGATTCAAGGTCAGAAGAGGAGCCAGTGTAAGAAGAATACTACCAATAGGTCAGCTTCGGGAAACCAGTAGTGGTTGGTGTTGAGGGATGCCCACCAACCCCCATCATGAAAGTCCCAACAGAAAATGCCAAGTACACATAGTGTCTACGTGACAGGAAAGCTGAATGGCCAAAAGTGCAACTTTGTCATAGATTCTGCATCACAGCAAACCCTTGTGAGTATCAAGATGCTAGATCACAAAGGAGTACCAGAAGCCCTACAGAAGCTCAGTGGTGTGACAGGACATTATGCAAGGTTGTGGGGACCAGTGTGTGTAACTATTGAGCTAATGGGCATAAAGGACAAACACAAAA
>NW_013666582.1:331460-333112 GCF_000517525.1 Limulus polyphemus | reverse complement strand
GGAAAGAATTTATACGGAAAATTAACCAACGACCAGAGACGTAACAATATATATAACAATAATTACCAGTTTTGTATTTATAATATGTTGCACAATATTTCGCCAGAGTGCGCTAGATACTCTAGAATATCTTTGACTGTTTTTTGTAGCGTAATAACATGTGGTTGATAAGCTGTTGTTTTGGGTGGTTGGTAGGATGATTTATTACGAACGTCGAACTATCCAGGTACGGTTTTGTAGTACTATTTATAACAGTAATATATGAGACATTCGTTATTATCATTATTATTATTTATAAGTTTATACTGTTATAGATAACGTTTCACCATTTTATGAGACGGGGTGGCCGGTTTATTTCAAACTATCCAGGCGAAGTTCGTTTTACTTTTTATTACATTAATATTCTTAGTTCTTTTTTATATACTGAGAGTTGAATAACGACATGAACGACATTTAAACGTTTTATGAAATTTGATGGTTGGTAAGTTATTCAGGAAGGGTCAAGGTAGCATAGTGTTATCTAGGTTTTGGGCTTTTTTATCAGACATATTCTGGTACATATTGTGTAACATTACCACTTTGGATAATTTGCATGTTATAAAAATAAAGAAATCTTCTGTGTTCACGATAACTTCCACAAACATGAGTAAATGCTTCTGAAAATGGGTCCAGACTTTAGTGGGATGTGAAGAATTAGTCTGAACTAAGGAAAACTTTGAAAAGTAATCAAAAATAAATTGTGGTCTTTTTTTTTATATATTTAAAGGGTATATGCTACCTTAATACAAGTATTACATAACATCATATTATCTAAGAGAGTATTATGTATATAACTTGACATCATATTATTAATCAGGTTGTTAATGCCCTGATTGCAGAAATCACTTGGCTTTGAACCAAAAAAAAATGTCGATGTCCTCCTTAACACCTTCCACATTTGCATACGTTTTGCCATTAATATGACTGTCTGGTAGTGCTGATATTTACTCGCTGATGGTCATGTATGATGTATATATGAATATATATTATTATGTGCATGTTAAAAAAGTCTCCATCGAAGCTATGAAGTCTTGATAATTATACTGTCATTCTGTCTTCCTAAAGTAAAGTGTATGTGTAAGACAATCTTGAAAAAACAAAAGGTTGGAGGAAAGGGGGTATCCAAAAACATTCTCTCTGTAACTACGAATAAAACTGAAATATTTAGCATATTTTATTTTATTTTCCTGTTTCTTCCTAAACCTTTTACATTCGGCCGCTTCACTCAATTGAATACAAATATGGATATTACTGAGAAATCATCTTTGAGTTTAGTTTAGGGAAATGATATGTTGAGTCATTCAAACGATCTTGTGTTGCTTTTATCTCCAAGGTTTTTGTTTTTCTTTTACTATTAGAACAGTGATGAGCTAAACCCTCATATAGTTAGTCGTATTTGTTTTTCTTCTACTATTAGAACAGTGATAAGCTAAATCCTCGTATAGTTAGTCGTATTTGTTTTTCTTCTACTATTAGAACAGTGATAAGCTAAATCCTCGTATAGTTAGTCGTATTTGTTTTTCTTCTACTATTAGAACAGTGATGAGCTAAATCCTCGTATAGTTAGTCGTATTTGTTTTTCTTCTACTATTAGAACAGTGATGAGCTAAATC
>NW_013666582.1:326488-330505 GCF_000517525.1 Limulus polyphemus | reverse complement strand
CTTTGCGCGAAATTCAAAAACAAACGAACAAACTTATGCCTAACATATCCCAAGATTTTCATTTCATTTTTTTTACATTGTATTTATTCAGAAGTAAAAGCCGTTAATTATAAATATTATAGAATATTTTGAATATTCAGATATGTAATAAGTATTTAAAAGTAACACTTTCATCATTCTTTGATCTAGCCTGAATATATTATTCTAAGTTCTTAATTGGGGAAGTGTTGACGTTAAAGCATGTATTAAGGAGAATGTTTCAATAATTTGAGTAATTAAAAATTTATTGTGTATTTATGGTAAAGGTACTACCGTCCTTAATTTTGAGCTACTCAGAAACCAGTTGTACCCTTTCACCTCCAAACTACGCTAAGGGATTGATTGTCACTCTTATAACGCTACCACAGCTTAAAGTGTGGGGAATAATATATCGCACAAATTTGAGCTTAGCTCCGAAATCTAGAGCCCTGTCACAGGATTAGCTCTAGTTCGTTGTTTATCTAATACTGTGTTATATTTATTATTTTTATTAACACAAAAAAGTAATGCTAGAAAAAACAAAACACCGAACCTCCCGAAATGAAACGTATTGTCATGGAATATTTTCATGATAGTAAAAAATCCTTAAGTTGGTAAATCGTATTTAAAAACCCTAGCGCCTTTGACAGGTGGTTTTTTACCCCTGAAAAAGACAGGTCCACCTATCGAGAGCTATAGAATTGTATCCTATCTTTTAATGCCAAGGAAGTAATCATATTCTACACTTTACAATAAAGCGATGTCTCGCCACACGTGTTAAATGAATGAGCTTTACTAGCTCAAACGAAACACGTCTAAGATGTGTTTGTTCCATTTCCCGGAAAAATACAAAAAAAATTTTTAGCTACCATGTTTAGAACTCAAGGTTATCAAAGCCTGCTACTGTTATTACACACTTTATGCATATATGGTGTAATAGTTACATAATTTCCTTTATACATAACGCTGGTCCTATTATTTAAAGAATTTATTCTACATACTATAAAGCCAGTTCTGCTATTCATGCAATTCAATCTATGCATCTAATAATCTTGAACATTTATCAACAGTTGTGTCGATCGTTGGTTGACGCGGGTTTTAATTATCTAACAGTATAATGTAACATAACGTCAGTTTCCTAGTAAAAGATGTCGTCTATGTGTCTCTATGCTTGTACTTAAGTGCAGAGAAAAAATTCCATGGTGACATATTGTCTTGTCATTCGTCGTTAAACAGAGTCGGGTGTCACTTTTTTTTGTACTTTCTACAACACAAGAGAAGCATCTTGAAAGGTCAAACGAGCTTCATCTACGTTGTTGTTGTTTTTTTTGCTTCTTTCTAAAGGTGGTTTTGATTAGCCAGCACAGATCTTTCAATAATTACACGTGGATGAACCTATATGGACTATCGTATATACACGTGGATGAACCTATATGGACTATCGTATATTCGTTGTAGCCAGCACAGATCTTTCAATGATTACACGTGGATGAACCTATATGGACTATCGTATATTCGTTGTAGCCCTCATCTTAAAGCTTTATTTTCTCAACACATAAGACATCACAAAGCTTATTTACCTAAAGTAAAGTAAATTAAAAACTTAAATATTTTAGAAATTGGTTTATGCAACTGCAATTAAAGTATTTTTCCCAAAAATAAAGAAGTTTTCCAATAATGACTTTCACGTCTAATACGACATGCACTGACACATTGCACGAAGAAAGCTGTAACTCTTCGTTTTTAATGTAACTGAACGTGAAGCCTAACTTGTCCGATATTGGTCCAATTCTGACCTCAGTCTGCCGTAAATAATCTGTCGAAATTAAACGCAATCCTGATAATAAAGCTACTGAGAAGGTGATTTTGTTTTACTTTCTCGTTTATTTTGTTAACAAGAAAGGGAATTACTGATAATCGTTACAGAACTTGAAGTTAGGTTATTTGTTATCACTTGTGTAACAATATGACCTCTCGGATATGGATTAGTATTACAGCTGCGCTACACAATTACTTTTAATTTTAAGAAATCCAAAACAGTCACTCATCCATGGACGGGACTAAATGAGGTAAACTTAGATAACTAAAGGAAAGGTATAATGGTAAAAACTGAGATTATATTCAAACACCAAGCTTTTGATAGACAAATGTTCACTTCATTCAATTTTCCAAGTTCAGTAACCAACCCTATATATAGTCTTTTTAGTTCCTGATGATGACAAAACCTTGTCGAAACTTTGTACATTTGCTGTTATGTTAAACTTATGTTAAAGTTTTCTTCATTACCCATTCAAGCCGTCTCCAACCATTATTAGTCTCAAAGTGGGTTCCTCGTCATCGAATATACTTATTTACTTTTGTGTGTTTTGCGCGTGCAAAACCACTTTGTTGGTTAACTCAAAATATAGTGACAACGGCCGTAGCAAAAATATATCTTTGATGAGAAGATTTGTTGGGCGTTTCGAATTCTAAATACTCTGTTTTAATGACAAAACTGTGACTAGATTGATCTCATTCAAACAGATACTCATTTAAGGAGATGAAAACACAAATAATACTAAACTCATTAAAAAAAAGAATTAGGAGAAATAGATTGGTAATAAAAAAACTGATATCACATGATTTTGATTGAAATGATTTTTCAGGCGATTCTTGATTTGTAAAAAAAAAAGAATATTCCTAATCCCATCTTCCCTTTGTGAAAAAATAAATAAAAGTTACTAATATAATGTACACTATATATCGAAAAGAAAGAACATAGAGCAAAAGTAATGGATTTTGTTAGATTAAAAACCTGATTTAAAGTTACCTAATATTGTAAATTCGAGGATTGACTAACATGGACAAATTAACACCATACGAAGATGTCTCGTAGGTATAAAATGCTTTGAAAAATAAATCGGACTAGCGTTGGTAAAAGAAAAAACTTTAATAATTTATTTTTCTTTATTTTAATAACTGAGGAAAGGTTTAAAATGCGAGATATTTCGCTTTAGACTGTTATTTCGATTTCAACAAATTTATAGGAATCTTTTTTTTTACGAGAAAGACAAAAATGGTCAGAGAAGAAATGCTACAAATTTCTTGTTTTTTTTGTAGTTAAGCACAAATATACACGATGGGCTATTTGTTCCCTGTACACCACGGGTATCGAAACCCGATTTTTAGCGCTGAGGCCGCTGTTGTTAACATAACATTTTATTTTCATTAAATTATTCAAAAGGGCTAATATGATGTTCAACAAAGACTGCAGATGTTTTTTTCTATCCTAATAAGTAAAAAGCAGCTTCGTATTCAAAATATTGATATCTGATTTTCAACTTACTTTACCGTTTCAAACTCCAGGACATCTGCGTTTACAAAATGGTTTCATAAACCTAAGACTAAACACGGGTGACGTTCAAACTACTTGGCTATTAAACCAAAAGCCAGTTGCAGTATTAATCTCTTTCGATAAATGATAGGAACATAAAAAAGTAATCTTGGAAAAGATCCCAAGAAATAATAAAGTAATCTGGCTTCCAGAATATTCAGTGATTTCTGCTTGACGTCAAGGGTGTAATCCTTCATAGTTTACTCCCTGTCATCAAGTAATATAGGAAGGTGAAAAAGTAAAAGCAAACTTTGATTTCCTATGGTATCTTCAAGCTGAATGATCTACACGTACTTAATTTACTGCGAAATAAAGTCAAATAATCTTTATGCTTTTCGGTTTTATAAAACTTCTACAATATTATATCTAGGGATAAGATCAAACTTTGACTTCCTATGGTATCTTCAAGCTGAATGATCTACACGTACTTAATTTACTGCGAAATAAAGTCAAATAATCTTTATGCTTTTCGGTTTTATAAAACTTCTACAATATTACATCTAGGGATAAGATCAAAGTTTTATTCTTCTATGTTTCTTTATTACCGTGATACGATTTTCATAAAATCTGCATCTGAGAACAATATACTGTGGTATAAGTGCAGTAAGTCTAATAAAAACCAAACT
>NW_013666582.1:312790-326478 GCF_000517525.1 Limulus polyphemus | reverse complement strand
AAAGTGACACAAACTTGTGAACTGAACGGCATATGTGACACCTTTAATTACTTTCCTACCTAAAGTAAGAATTTAGTGGCACTAAAGTGACACCAACTTGTGAACTGAACGGCATATGTGACACCTTTAATTACTTTCCTACCTAAAGTAAGAATTTAGTGGCACTAAAGTGACACAAACTTGTGAACTGAACGGCATATGTGACACCTTTAATTACTTTCCTACCTGAAGTAAGAATTTAGTGGCACTAAAGTGACACAAACTTGTGAACTGAACGGCATATATGACACCTTCAATTACTTTCCTACCTAAAGTAAGAATTTAGTGGCACTAAAGTGACACAAACTTGTGAACTGAACGGCATATGTGACACCTTTAATTACTTTCCTACCTGAAGTAAGAATTTAGTGGCACTAAAGTGACACAAACTTGTGAACTGAACGGCATATGTGACACCTTTAATTACTTTCCTACCTGAAGTAAGAATTTAGTATTTAGTGGCACTAAAATGACACAAACTTGTGAACTGAACGGCATATGTGACACCTTTAATTACTTTCCTACCTAAAGTAGGAATTTAGTGGCACTAAAGTGACACAAACTTGTGTAATCATAATAAAGCTGTTCAAAATGTGAAGAAATATTATCGAACAATGCTATGAATTCATTTGTTTGTTTGTTTTCAAACAGGACCGAATGTTACTCATAAGACTGAAAAAGAAATGATTCTGATAAATTTTACTTTCGATGTCATTGGTCAATGTTACAGTCGAGGAACACATCAGTCAGAGTGACTTATGTGTTAGATTTAATTCTGCAGCCTACTTGTTGGAAGAAAAAGTTTTTCCTAGACTTGGCATCAATAATGCTGAATAAGAACCATTTTGTTCTTGGATTAAAATGAAAGAATATTTATCATTAGATCCGACGTAACCAATAAAGGGTTCAAAGCATCTTAAAAAGTAAACCATGACCTTTATATGAAGTGTATTATCGTGTAAGATGTATACGTTATTCAAACCTGTTCCGAGGTTATTTGAGAACGTTTACTGGGCAACCTATAATGAGACCCAATATGCATTCTAAATAACTCTTTATCAAATTTACTGCTGGTTACAATGTGAGTTCCACCAAAGTATTTCATTCATCTGTTCTGGAACATCAATAATCTGAAAGTACTCCCAAAATGTGATATAATATTTTACATTAGCAGAAATATGCCGTAATTAGGAACTTGTGTGGCATTCGGGATTTACGTAAATTCAACCTGGATGACTAGGATCTAGTTTAATATATAATGTGAATAATTACAACGTTACTTAAAGGTTTTCTAAATATATCATAATTTGCCCACACTCTGCATTGTTTCAGCTCCAATATAAACGTTAAAGTTTTAGCCAGCCATTAGGAATTAGCCTGAAACGTGGTGATCATTGTCAGAATCTCCAATCATGGAAAAATTAGTTCAACTGAGTTTTTAATGTATTTAATTAATTTGAATTATAAAATACTTTTAGGCCTCAAAACGTATTCATGTGTCAATCACTCAGTCTTTCCTTGAAATACATGCAGATGCAGGAGACGTTTTATTTGAAAAGCGAAGTTTTGATTACAAGGAACTCGTTTATTTTTCTTTCCTCAGCTGTGCAATTCATCACATGCTTTGTGTCAAGACAGACGATCGCCATATATCTTAACCTATTTCAATCGCATTATAATTCTCTGTTCGTTCTATCCTTTTTATATACAGTACGTAGTGTGTTATTTATTTGTTTCACTTCTTTCTCACATCTATGTGTATTTAGAATTTGTTTGTATTATGGTAAGGGGACTCGACTCGCAATCTGTGGGTCGCGGGTTCGAATCTCGTCACCAAACATGCTCTCCCTTTCAGCCGTGGGGGCGTTATAATATGACGGTCAATTACATTACTCAATTAGAGTAGTTCAAGAGTTGGCGGTGGGTAGCGTTGACTAGTTACCTTCTCTCTAATCTGTCACTTCAAAATTAGGGATGGCTAGTGTTTAAATTAGCTTTACCGAGAGCTGTCGAATGACACCAAAGTTCGCATAGCTTCCATCACCAGGCCTGGCCTCACCTCGACTCGCAATCTGAGGGTCGCGGGTTCGAATCCCCGTCCCACCAAACATGCTCACCCTTTCAGCCGGCCCCCCAGTGGCACAGCGGTATGTCTGCAAACTTACAGCGCTAGAATCCGGGTTTTGATCCCTTAGGTGGGCAGAGCACAGATAGCTCATTGTGTAGCTTTGTGCATAATTACAAACAAACCTTTCAGCCGTAGGGGCGAGCATAATATGACGGTCAATCCCACTATTCGTTGGTAAAAGAGTAGCCCAAGAGTTGGCGGTGGGTGGTGTTGACTAGCTGCCTTCCCTCTAGTCTTACACTGCTAAATTAGGGACGGCTAACGCAGATAGTCCTCGTGTAGCTTTGCGCGAAATTCAAAACAAACAAATCCATCATCTGCACACTATATGTTAAACATAACTGTTTCAGTCAATTATCAAGAAAATGTTAGTAGACGTCTGTAAGAATAATATTTAGGAACTAGAGATCTTTGTACCTAACCTTCACATTAAATCACCATCATAATGTATCACAAGTATATTAATGTATTTATATTAATATAACTAAAACAATATATCAGGGCGTTCATTTACCTTCATAAGATCTGGTTATAGCCTCATAAAATACACTAATTTTCAAGTAAAATACGCTGAACGGCACTGTGTTATGTTTAGGCTTCACCTAGACAAAGTGATCAGTCTATCGCTTGTAAACAAATTCCAGATTAACTAAGCACTAGAAGTGACTCAACATAGTCACTTAAAGACGGTAGTTTGAGAATATTTCAATCTACAAAAAGAAATGTAGGTCCGCAAGGACTTGGACTGAGAATAAGATGTAATTCAAAGATATCATATTAGGAGGATAGGACTATACGAAAGGACTTCTTCAACGGATTCTTTAAAACTATTAATGATTTTGTGTGTGTAATTGATTTAGGAAAACACACATATAAACTACCACAGACAGACTAGAAAAGAGAAAATAAGTACTGGCGAACCAGGATCTCACTCCACATTATCAACGGATCAACGTTATAGTTATTATTGTTTTATTCCTTTTCTCCAAAATAAAACTAACGTTTTATATTAAAACTAATAAGGCTTATACGGAAAGCAACTTGCTTTGTGTTTTCGTAAATACTGATTGTATCGCTGTCGAATAAATTCTGTCTAACGTTCAGTTACAAGAGGAAAAATATAAAAGATGGGTTGATAAAGTACTCCAGTGTAGAAGAAATTATGAAAAACGTACAACTTCCGTAACAGGTGCTTAAGAGGCCTCAGTTGACACAAGAAATGTAATTTTAACCGACTTATTTAGCAACAAAATAAGAATATTATTGTATGTTTTGTTGTTGTTGAATAAGGTGTTGCAGTCCGAATTCATTGTAACCTAATGTTACAGAGGCTATGAAACAAGTTCTGTTTATACTTATGTTCGCTTGATATTTGCATAATACATAACGTATACTTGTGCAAAAAACCCCAATAAACCTTACCATTCTACGACTGAGTAACACTGAATTTTATGTCGGCTGAGCCAAATCAATGATAATGCAAACATTTTTTCAGAAACAAAGTACAGAGACATCTCAAAAGTCATTTAATTAAGAAAGGCACCCAACGGCTCCCTTGGCTTGATATGAGCCCCCATTGAGCCTGTCTTGACCGTACTTGCTCGAGCAGTGAGAAGAAGTTCCAGAAAACCAGCGTCTCGTGGAGAGCTACTTGATATTTTTCGTGCAGCCTGGGTCAAGATCCTACAGGATAAAGTTGTAGAACTCATCAATTCCATGCCAGAACGAGTCCAAGCACTGAAAAATGCTAGTGGCAAATCGACTAAGTACTAATGCACATTTGTAAACATTTTTGTCAAGTTGATAATGTGAGATAAATGACTATTATAAAAAAATCATGATGACTATTTATTTTTGAGATGTCTCTGTACTCTTAGGAATACGGAACTATAGAATATGCTGTAGCTATAGCGTGTTTTGTATCTGTAATAAATATGCATAATATTTGGTGCATGTATGATTTTAAGAGATTTGTGCTTTTTTACCGCAGGTCTGGAAGTCGCTTATTTTCAACCATTCGTCTTACGTTTTTAGATTCCATGTAAACTTGTATTTAATACGGTAGTAAAAAGTTAAAGAAGTTATAATATCAACACCAATAAGCTTTAGTGTTTTTTGTTTGTTGTATTCTAACGAAAAGTTAATTATGAAAGAAACGAGTGTGTAGTAGAATCCGTAAAATACAATAAATAATGTGTTTAAAAAAAACAAGGAAAAGAGGCTAAGTTAGTGTATTGAAATTAATATTTTTAGAAACAATCAAATCCCATAATTCTTTTCACATCATAAACTGGAAACCCGTAAAGGTTTGGTTTATTTTGAATTTCACGTAAAGTTACACGAGAGCTATCTGCGCTAGCCGTCCCTAATTTAGCTGTGATAAACTAGATCGAAGGCAACTAGTCCACACCACCCACCGCCTACTTTTGGGCTACTCTTTTATCAACAAATTATAACGCCCCCACGGATGAAAGGACGAGCATGATCGGTGACGGATTTCAAAACCGCGACCCTCAGATTGCGAGGCCCCCCAGTGGCTCAGCGGTATGTCTGCGAACTTACAACGCTAGAATCCGGATTTCGATACTTACAAACAAACAGATTGCGAGTCAAGCACCATAACTACAAGGCCTTGCTACGCCCAGTAAACAAGGAGACGCAGATAGAAAACGAATAAACGATTATCTCAAATATTACACTCCTAAACACCTAAACAAAAATACTTGCTACAGTATAACTATTTCTACAGCAAAAAATATTCTGGTATCGAATGCATGTATTAAGAAGAATCCAGAAAAAGGCTGCACGAAAGTATTTTTATCACATAAAAGCTATACATCTCTCGCTATATATATATTTTTTATCAGACTTTTCCATGGATTTATAAAATAAGAAATAGTAAAAAAAAAACGCCTGAAAAATTAACATTTTCGGCCAAACAAATTTTTATCATTTGGTTCTGTTTTGTCTGTTTTTAAACGTTTTCTATATTTTACAGTCAAGTTCATTTGGGGGGAAAAATGGCCAGTTTTACCCCATTTTTCAGGTTTATATTGCTCGAACTGCCTGATTTGCAATACACTTGTTGATTTACAGTTACATTCATCTAGCTATTGCATGAGGAACGTCTTAACATTTACAAAAAAATTGAAAAAGACTCTTCTCTTGTATGGGATTGTTCCAGTTTTATCCTCTACCTAAAAGTCTGCATCTTTAAAAGCTAATTTCAAGAGTGGTTATTAAGTTCCATGTAACCACTATATAAAGAAAAGTATTATAAATAAAACGTAGAATTTTTAATGACTTCAGATGTTTTTTTTTCTACAAATACAGAACATTTAACTTCTTGGGAGATATCAAACCATACACATCTTCATACCAAGATTAAAGTTGTAGAATATGCACAAGAATCACATAATAGAACTGGAAACATAAAATTACTATATTGAAGAATGCTAAGTGATACGCGGATTGGCGGAATTAAATTTCGATTTTTACATTAGCATTCGCGTTAATATAATAGATTCGAACTTTCATGGGCAAGTTCTCAATTGAATTAAGAATTGATTCGCTTTTTTTTTTCAACAATCTGAAAGAAATTTAGAAATAGTACATGCATATTGTTAAAGGTAAACATTCGGTTAAAAAAATTTTATTTCTTCGCTTAGTGACAATATTTAATCATTGCTACTCTTTGTATTGCATGACTGATTTGCATATGTTAATGGATTTTTTATTGGTTTTTTTTGTAATTAAGCACAAAGCAACACAAAGAGATATCTGCGGTCTGCTCACCACGGGTATCGAAACCCGGTTGTTAGCGTTTTAAGTCCGCAGACATACCGCTGTGCCACTGGGAAGCTTTTTTTTTTATTGGAATAAGTAAAAATTCAGGAAGTATTCAAAATGGCTGATTCGTTTTAAGACTTAAAGAAAGTTGTTTCTTAATTTCCGTAAAGTGTTGCAACTAAAATTTTATTTAATTTAATCGTTTTTTCTAAAGAAGTTTCAACGTTTATATTATTTTTTTTTTGGATTTTGAGTTTGGTGCAATAGCTTTAAATAATGGACTTAACTCCTTTCTAACACATTCCGGAGAAAGATTTCTGTGTAAAACGTAATGCCAGAAAACAAGATGTACATGTGGTAGTTTCTTTAACTTACTTGATCCTTGATGTACTTTAAAGTTTGGACAACATTTGAGTGGTAAGTAGTCTCCTACAGTAATAACGCGAGTATTTCTAATTCTTGTTTACTGCACTTCAAAGAACGAAGCGTAATATAAAATTTTCAAACAAACTCATCTGATGAATGTTAACATAACGTGTTGAAATAAACGTGTTTTAGTTTCGTTTATTTTTGTTTTGTTAAAACCGCGTTCACGCTCAACAAACGAGAACTTGTGCGTTACAACGAATGGTGTTTAATAATTTTCTTCAAAGTGTTGAGGAAGCAATAATGCGGCGATTCTTCGCGAAAGAAAAAAAACTTGGTGTGTAATTAATCATCGTAGTGTTGATCAAATACGTGCTTGTTGTACAATTCTTCAAATTCATAGGAAAATAAAACACCTGCCACTGTCTACGTTTCGAATGTGATTTTTCAACATTTAGTAAACTGAAATGTCTGATGATAAATAGCGAAGGCTTTTAAATGCAAAATTTTAGAGCGAATGTGTAAATTGAATCAAATATGTGTTTATTGCTTTGACAGCATTCTCTTCTCCCTGAGGGCGTGGGTTGGCCCTGTGGTAGAGCTCTGGATTTCGGAGCTGAATACGTGCAATAACATAAAATATTCCTCTACTTGAAGCTGTGGGTGCGTTATAAGAGTGACAATCAATCTCTTAATGTGAATGGCAGTCTGTAGGGACTGCGACAGGTAGTCTTAGAAGTGCTCTGTGTGTAATACATTTCATTGACTTTCCAACATCGTTTCTTCTCACTCTGTATATGTACTTCACTCGGTTAAACATACATCTCTATAGTAATACAGTGTGCCCTAGCCAGCATTTGAAAGGGATACCAACCCCTTCTTAAGATCTTAATTCAATAACAAAAAAAGCCTTTTCACTTTGGATTCATTCGTGGTTTTATGACATCCAAGATCATAATACCGAATGAAAAAATAAACCTTCACCGTGAAGAAAATCAACTTTCCCATCATAGCCCTTGTAATTTTAGTAAAGCAGGATTTCCCATCATAGCCCTTGTAATTTTAGTAAAGACAGGATTTCCCTATCATAGCCCTTGTAATTTTAGTAAAGCAGGATTTCCCATCATAGCCCTTGTAATTTTAGTAAAGCAGGATTTCCCATCATAGCCCTTGTAATTTTAGTAAAGCAGGATTTCCCATCATAGCCCTTGTAATTTTAGTAAAGCAGGATTTCCCATCATAGCCCTTGTAATCTTAGTAAACCAGGAAAAGCAAACCAAACTGAATGCTTGTTCTTTTAGAAAAAGCTGTTTCGTTGTAACCTGTCTTGATCGATAACACTCAACGTGTCTGGTTTTAGTTGAAAATAAATGACATCATTCTTTAAGGAAATATAACATAGGAGATAGAGATACCAGACTAACAAATGGTTTATAAGAAACATAAATATATTTTATTTTAGTGTTTATGTATCTTCTTCTGTGTTTATTTTCAGTCTTAATGTTTATTAGTTTACTTGACAGTTTTAATGGTAATATAGCAACTACTTCGGATCAAAATAAATCCAGCAAGTCTAAAATTATACGTTAATCAGAAAATCACAGTTTCACAATTTAGGAATACACCACGTTTAACGTTAGGCTTACATTATAATATCTTACTGGTTTATCAGATATAGATATTAAAACCTGCATTGTGTACCTAGTAACACATATTAGCCAAATAATACAATACAGTGTTAAAATCATCAGTTTATTAACTAACATTAGTCAGTGACCCAAGAAACATACTAAGATAAGTGCCTTGATCTGGTTTAATAAGTTTTAAATATTTAAGTTGTTGATTCGCGAACACCAAATATTTTATTTCTATTCGTTCTAAAGTTTATCATACATCCACCAGAGGTTCGAGGCAGTGTTTACAGACTTACAAAGGCATTTATAAAGTATTTCACGAATATTTTGTTGCACAGAGACATAAGTAAACAAGGACTATCTAGGTCCATGATAATTGTTTATGGTGTATCACCGCATTACATGCCATGGAAAAATCGTTACCAAAGATAAAAAAACAAACGCTTGAATAATTTAAATCTTACTTTATGGTTTCCACTTTTTATAATATTGAAATATGAATGAAACCTATTAAAAAACCATTTAAGAATATTTGACATTTTGAAGAAAAGTAAAAGATGAACTTGGAACTACAGTGCCAGTAGCGCCTTCTATGAGCATGATGTACACTCCACCCCCATCCCCCACATTGCTGTATTAGCGGATCTGAGGTGAAAACATGAATTAATTTTACATCTTTATTCTAAATTAATTATATGACATGAACTGAGCTACCTAAAACCACAGCTTAAAATGACATTGGCAGTGTGTATTAAGGTATTAGTTAAAAGTTAAATCATTGTGGAAGGAAGACACACCAAGAAAAATAAAATATAAATTGAAGTGAAAAGGCTATAAATTCTTAGTATTTCGTTTATCAAAAATAAAATAAAATTAAGGTAATTTTTATTTGTTTTGATGTTCTTTTATGAAAACGAATAGCTTAATCTAAAATATATATGTAAGTGGTTAGGGCGCTCGATCGCAATCTGAGGGTCGCTGGTTCGAATCCCCATCACACCAAACATGCTCGACCTTCCAGCCGTGGGCGCGTTATAATGTGACGGTCAATCTCACTATTCGTTGGGAAAAGAGTAGCCCAAGAGTTGGCGGTGGGTGGTGATGACTAGCTCCCTCTAGTCTTACATTTCTAAATTAGGGACGGCTAGCGCAGATAGCCCTCGTGTAGCTTTGCGCGAAATTCAAAACAAACAAAAATTATAAACAACACGGGAAGATAAATAGAACGATGGTTGCTTATAACGGAAGTTCGTAAATTCCATTCCTTACATGTTTTGGTTGCAGCCTCAACTTTGGCCTTTCACTCTAGCATCTCGCTCCGTCTGTTTCAAGGCATTAAGGTTTGAATAACAACCAATGAAATGAGTCGAGATTGTTGCTTTGAGCGTCAGCTGTGTAATGTAGTATTATGGTTAACAGTGAGATGGTGCCATTTTTGAAATAACAATAAATATAAATAACACAAAATAGATTTGTGATTGCATAAAACTTGGAGAATATTGTTAGAAACCGAATAATGTTTAATGTTCCAAGATAAACACTCGCAGGTTTGGAAACTACTTCCAACTTCTCTGCCTGGTTACAAAAAGGAAGGGATCGTGATGTATAAGTATAGTCTTCTTTTAATTTCCACTCTGCCTGGTTACAAAAAGGAGGGGATCGTGATGTATAAGTATAGTCTTCTTTTAATTTCCTCACTGCCTGGTTACAAAAAGGAGGGGATCGTGATGTATAAGTATAGTCTTCTTTTAATTTCCTCACTGCCTGGTTACAAAACGAAGGGGATCGTGATGTATAAGTATAGTCTTCTTTTAATCTCCAATGGGATTTGATTACTTCAGTTTCCGCAATAATTGTATGTGATGGATTCCTGAAGTACAGAGTGGATTTTGTTGTAGCAATGGGGCACGAACAATGGTGTGCGTGGAAAACTTTTGTCACGGAGCATTTGCAAAACACATAAATTATCTGGATTTTGTTGGAGCAATGGGGCACGAACCACGGTGTGCGTGGAAAACATTTGTCACGGAGCATTTGCAAAACACATAAATTATCTGAATTATTTTAAGTAATACTTAATTCTTCTCATAAACTGTAAGACAAAAATGTAAGTGCTTTATAAGAGTGACGGTCAACGGTTATATCCCACTATTCGCTTAGAGTAGCGCAAGAGTTTACTGTGGACGCTGTTTACTTGTTTCCTTATTAATACTAATCTATCAGTTCAAAATGTGGAACTAATTCAAATAGCCCATGTGCGTAGCTTAGCTCGAATATCCTAACCAAACAAATCTTTATACAACGGTTTGCTATTTTACGATGCACCGTATTTCTGAACATAATGCGGAGAAAGGGAAGTTTTTTTGATTCTTTTAAATTAAGCATTTCTATGCGTTATTCATTTCCTTTAAGAGGTTTAAAGTACTTTAATTACTGTTTCGGTAAAATTATTATATTTGCTACTGAGTGTTTTTCAGTTTGTTAATGCTGAACACTTAAGAAATGTATAGTTTGGTCCATAATGATAACAGAACTTAGTTTTTCTTCAAACAGTGTTTGAACCGAATCAGCGATTTTCTTTTTTGAAATGCCCTTTAGTGGCTTAACAGTAAGTCTGAATACTTTTAACGTTAAAAATTGGGCTTCGATACCCGTGGTGAGCAGCGTACAGATAGCCCATTGTGTAGCTTTGTGCTTAACAAATAAACAAATTCAATTAGAGCACAGCAATAATAATAACAACAACAAGCATATTTGAGTGAAATATTAGATTAATTTAAATCCAATATGGTGGGTCAACAGTAAAGAGTTTGTTTTTAGTCACGGCATAGTAGCTCATATAACGGCTCTGAGTTTTCAGCCGCGGCATAGCGGCTCATAGAATGGCTCTGAGTTATTGTTGTTGTTTTTTCAAATAAAAACTTTTAGCACATGGCTCCCTCATCTCTTGACCGATATTAAATCTAATTACAGTTTTGAACTCAGGAGATCAAACCCTTTCGTTGATGTATTTGACCACGCCCAAAGTCTCATAGATTAATGTACTAGATTAATCCTGCCCAAAACAATTTCAAGCGCCGCGGCTATTGAGGATTCCTTATTGTTTTATACACGAAGAAGTAAATGTGGACATACTGTTAACTTAAAAAGTTGTAAACTACACAAGACTTATTGGTCATAATCATATTAATTCAAATATTCCAATCATTGCTAATCCTATCCATGTAATTCAAATGTTTCAAGACATACTGGTCATAGCGTTAACATGTTTAGAATGTTTCAAGACATACTGGTCATAGCGTTAACATGTTTAGAATGTTTCAAGACATACTGGTCATAGCGTTAACATGCTTAGAATGTTTCAAGACATACTGGTCATAGCGTTAACATGTTTAGAATGTTTCAAGACACATAAGAGATGCTAGTCATGTCATATTTTAATATGTATTTATTCATTAATGGGATAAGCACAACTGTTAATCCGTTTCAGATACCTTTCCAGTTAATAAACTTGACTGAGTTCGCAAGTACAGAAAGTTCGTATTCACAAAATTACACTCGCCACCACTTCTGTTTGTTCTTGTTAACCTTCCCACTATAGAAATGCTAAGGGAAGCGCTTATCAGAGAACATGCCTCTCAGATGTCAGAAGATACCTGAGAAAACCATATGGAATCGTTACAACTTACATAGAATGTTCAATCGTCTAAAACTGCATTTAAGAAACAACAAAACGTGTAATTTACATAAGAATTAGAATCGTCTTGCTTACATTAGTTTTTCACTGTCGCATATGCTAACAGAACGAAAACCTATAGTTTTTCACTGTCACATATGCTAACAGTACGAAAACCTATAGTTTTTCACTGTCACATATGCTAACAGTACGAAAACCTATAGTTTATCACTGTCACATATGCTAACAGTACGAAAACCTATAGTTTTTCACTGTCACATATGCTAACAGAACGAAAACCTATAGTTTTTCACTATCGCATATGCTGACAGAACGAAAACCTATAGTTTTTCATTGTCACATATGTTAACAGAACGAAAACCTATAGTTTTTCACTGTCACATATGCTAACAGAACGAAAACCTATAGTTTTTCACTGTCACATATGTTAACAGAACGAAAACCTATAGTTTTTCACTGTCACATATGTTAACAGAACGAAAACCTATAGTTTTCACTGTCACATATGCTAACAGAACGAAAACCTATAGTTTTTCACTGTCACATATGCTAACAGAACGAAAACCTATAGTTTTTCACTGTCACATATGTTAACAGAACGAAAACCTATAGTTTTTCACTGTCACATATGCTAACAGAACGAAAACCTATAGTTTTTCATTGTCACATATGTTAACAGTACGAAAACCTATAGTTTTTCACTGTCACATATGTTAACAGAACGAAAACCTATAGTTTTTCATTGTCACATATGTTAACAGAACGAAAGCCCATAACTTAGGTTTTTGGAATTGGGTATACATTTACCACGTATCTAAATATCGACACTGACTACATTACTTCAGAGTTTAGGAAATGGAATGTTTACATCCACGTTTGCCAGAAACCAGCATAAATAGATTTTGTATTTTCATAGGTTTTGTCGCGAGAAAATACGTTTTTAGTAAAATGTTGTCACTAAATCATGTCGAGAAAAATCTGTCCATTTCGATTTGCGAATAACATAGTCTAACTTGAACTTCTCTCCATTGTATTTTTGGTTTGTTTCCAAGTAAACTTCACGACTTTAATTTTGTTCCCACTCTTCTATTCTAACTTCAAACACGTCTTTCTTGTTATATTTCCATTCATATCGAACCTTCTTCCAGGAGGGCGTGCCGAGTTTCAAGGAAAGGAAAGCGTAACGTCATGTCATGTGAAATGAAAGAGTGGACCACGTTGAGCATGAAACAACATCGTCTTTGAAAGACGCTTTGGATAAGAAAAGCTGTCATTCTCTATAAACATTCGCGACCGAATTTTTAGTCGTATTCTCAACTTTACTTGTATTTCTGAATACGTTGGTGTTAAGCCCTACTTTTTTTTAATTACACATTTCTATACTTGAGATTTCTCGTTGTACAAGTTTCTTGGTTAGCATCAGTAAGAAGTTAAGTTTGCGATTTATTTCTTAGAACTAATTCCAATTTTAAAACGAATCAGAGACCCACTATTCTAAAAGGCCCATATATGTAATAAGGTAAACAGTAATGTACTTGCAACGCGAAATGCCTCCCCGGTGACTCAGTGAATCGCTTTTAACGTTAACATTTCCTGGGCCTTGAAGTTAGAGCAGCGCAGAAATAGAACGTTGCTCCTCTTTGTGAATAACAACAAAGCATCGGGAAATCTTTCGGCTTGCGTGTATTTCTTTAATACAAACAACGTAAAAGTAAAAGCCTGGGTTTAAGCCGTGATAATGAAGAACAAAAAAAAAGAAATCGTTAATTATTCTGACAGCTGAGAAACAGTTTTCTAGAAGCTCTGGTTCTGATGATTGAAAGTGTTTCACTAAAATAATGTCATCGGTTAATTTATTTTTAGAATATTACCTTGTATTACCATCATACAGAAATCACATCATATTGGAGAGGTACATTTCAGCAGATCCTCAGTGGCATAACAGTATGTTTGCGGACTTATAACGTCATAATCCGGGTTTCGATACCCCTGGTGGGCAGAGCACAGATAGCCTATTGTGTAGCTTTGTGCACAA
>NW_013666582.1:309497-312318 GCF_000517525.1 Limulus polyphemus | reverse complement strand
TATGTTTGCGGACTTATAACGTCATAATCCGGGTTTCGATACCCCTGGTGGGCAGAGCACAGATAGCCTATTGTGTAGCTTTGTGCACAATTACAAACAATACAACATTTCAGCGTTTTTTGTTGTTTTTCTGCTGTTCTTTTTTCAACATAGTTCTTTAATTCAGAAGAATGCTTTTAGAAGATTTGCATGTAGAATTATATGATACACAAACTAGTCCTTAGTGTAATTTTAATATATTTTATATCATAGTTTAAACTTCTGATAATTAAAAGTGAGTTAATAATATTCAACAAATCAAGCCCCCCAGTGGCACAGTGGCATGTCTGCGGACTTACAACGCTAGAAACCGAGGCGGAGCAAAGATAGTCCATTGTGTAGCTTTGTGCTTAACTACAAACAAAATCAACAAATCAACCGTTAGTTTCTAGTCTTTAAATCTGGGGTTCGAAGCTGGCGAGATGAGTTTGAATAAATGCGACACTTCAAAATTTTCACCGCACGTTAAGTTATGTGCGCGTTATAAGAGTGAAAATCAATCCCTTAGTGTGGATGGTGGGTCCTTGGGTGCCTGACTGGCTGCCTTTCCTCTGGTCAATAGTTAAAATGTAGAGACGGCAAAAGAAAGCCTTTGTAGCTTTGCCATAAATACAAATTCAAACGCTCTTTTCTGTGTACACTACATTTCATAAATGTATAACAGTTCAAAAGTCTCTTTAGTATAGTTCCTTTGAACTATGTATCCCTATATCTGCCCACTCGGAGATAAAACAGTACACATCTTACTTCACTCGATATTACTATCCCTTTCTTAAAATATTAATTCAGTAATGAAATATTTCCCCGAAAAAAGTTTCATACAAATCCAAATTCTTAGATGTATTTTATCACTTTTAAAATACACAACAAAGATACAAGATATACGCAACGTTAACAAATAGAATCTTTCTTTCTGCGCTGCTTCTCCCCGAAACTTGACAGAAAATCATATCCAGCTTAACAAGCGAAATGAAACAACGCGAAGGAATTCAGTAAAAAGAACTCTATTTTTTTGCGCATTGATACCAAGAACATTGACGATTTTTTTACTTGATTGCTTAATAAGCCCCGAGATGTATTTTATTAAATGCAAGAGATATATATCTAATAATAATAATAATTTACCCTGGTGAATACGTCACATTTGACTTTTGTTTGTTTGATGTAGTTATGCACTAAATAAAAAAATATCGCTAAAGAAAAATTTAAAAGTATTTCAAATTGTTTCTTACTCAACCGACTGGGTCTTCAGGGAATTTCATTTTCTAATCCTTAGAAGATACTCTTTCCCCTAAAGAGAATTGTGAAGCAGTCGATAAACAGCTGCTTTTTCTGAATCGTACAGATGCCCTTCGGCTGTATATAAAATTGCTGTACGTCTGCAGTGGCAGAATTTTAGGACAGCATAAGATTATAATCGTGAAGTTTAACTTAAGATTAACAAATAACAATTCTTACAGAGTCGGTTGTGCATCAACGTGGTATTTCTAAGTCCTGTCCTTGTTGTAAATTTGCGGTTGCGTTACACTAATTATCTCTTTTTGTTCTTGTTTCAGTAATTAATTTGGATGTCATTAACCTTACAAGAATGTGTGGAGCTGATCCTGTTCTAAGATCGTATCCTGGTATCATCAGGGTACATTTCGAATATCTAAAGGGGATAGGACTTTGGGATCACCTTGCAGAAACACAATGATACGTTACATCCAGTGAAACAAAAATACTATTATTCGTTTCTTAAATTCATGCAACAGTTAGACTATGCTTAAAATCAGAACTAGTAAGTCTTGAAAGACAGAATCTTTAGTAAATCCGGCGTGGCTTTAGTTTGGATTGGGATTCTATTTCAGCTGAAATCTTCTGCGCTTTTCTAACTTGTTTTTTTCGAGCGAAATATTCTAGATTTAAATGTAACATCTAACACACAACTTTTGCTTTAGTGTGTACTGTAACATGCTAACGTACGTTTTCACGAGTATTATACAGAGGTAGAAGTAGGAATGTACCTTGTTTCTTATGTATTACTTATTAACAGATATAGAAGACAGCTGGGCCGGCACTTAATGGGTTTACTGATTATCGTAACAGGAAATTGTGTAAAACAACGATGAAAGGCACTTGCATACATTATATTACATTCTCCTTTTTTATATCAAAAGCTACTGTTAAGCAGCGAGAATACCCAACTAATGATTCTAATAGAATCATTATAGGATTTAATTTTCTTGTGTTTATGTTGTTACGTATTAAAATTTCGAATGATCTGAAACTGAGTTAAATTGTAATTTAGATTTAGTAGTTAAATAAATCCGATATGTATCCAATTTATGATATTTGTCAACAAGATTGATACACACAATTTCTTCTTTAATACAAATATGTTTAATATATAAACAACAATACAATTTACAATAACAGTTATTACGAATAGTTACTGCAAACAATGATTTATATACAAAAGTTTTACAAACTTATAAACAATATAAAGTCTTATCGAGGGTTCACGATGAGCGAGTTGACGTAGGTACAATTCAATTAATAGGGAGCTAGCTAACTCTGTAGTTCTCGCTGATCACACTCCGATTACAGGTTAAGTTTCTTTTACCACTGAAGTTATATAATATCTTCGTAAAAGTACTAATGTCCGATGTGAATCCACTAAAGTTAAATGATTTGTAATGTTCGAGATTTATAAACGTTCCTGGTCAATATATCTGAAGTTCCCGATTAATAAACGTTAATCACAGTTATAGTTTACGAAGTTTATAGCACACCAATTACA
>NW_013666582.1:306866-309487 GCF_000517525.1 Limulus polyphemus | reverse complement strand
GATTTATATACAAAAGTTTTACAAACTTATAAACAATATAAAGTCTTCTTTCTAGTCTGGAACTTATTTGATGTCTTATCGAGGGTTCACGATGAGCGAGTTGACGTAGGTACAATTCACTTAATAGGGAGCTAGCTAACTCTGTAGTTCTCGCTGATCACACTCCGATTACAGGTCGAGTTTCTTTTACCACTGAAGTTATATAATATCTTCGTAAAAGTACTAATGTCCGATGTGAATCCACTGAAGTTAAATGATTTGTAATGTTCGAAATTTATAAACGTTCCTGGTCAATATATCTGAAGTTCCCGATTAATAAACGTTAATCACAGTTATAGCTTACGAAGTTTATAGCACACCAATTATAGCAACCCAATAATAGCTACTTTTTTATGGCGCGTCGCGTTGATTATATTTATAGGCATGTGGGGAGTTTCTCGAAATTTCAGTTTTACCTAACAATACTGACGCTAACATTAGTGTTTACGTACACACATGTATTGTTGATTCTTACACCCGAGAATCTTCTACAACTTTAGTGAATAGGCGGGAGTTTCGCAATACATATTTAACAGTATAAGTTATCTACATTTCTAAATATAAATTTATTTAAACAAACATCGATATTAAAATAAATACATAATAATAATAAATCCGTCATAATGTTCATAACATTGTTTTGTTTAACATGTATATTATTTTAAATTAGTTTCAATCTGGATTACATTATAAATACTTTCGTTTGGATTTATAGTTGGGTTACTTTCATCATAAGTCTTTAATCATTAAAATGCATAAATATTAAACCTATTGTTAAAAAAACAGAAAACAAATATGAAACAGAATAATTTTCAGTTTCACCGAAATAAAAGAGTGTAGTGAAAAGAAAATACGGTGAGATTAACTTGGAGGAATTTAATAAAACAGTTGTAATAATTAGAAACTATGTTTTCATTGACAGAACTGATCGATGTGTTGCCTGAAGTCTTAGTCATATTTCATGTTATCCGGTATTCCGCAAACGAAGCTATATACGTTTTCTTTGTCATGTTTCAGTAGCCACAACCTTTTTGTAAGCACTTGCCTCTTACGTTTTCCTTCTTTTCTTTCCTGTTTTATCTACATTCGACGTAAAACATTTGCATGCTAAATTGCTCTACGAACACTCTGTCGCTGTAAAGTAAATTGAAGCTTCCTTTTGTTCCGCGAGCTTTCTCTTCCTTTTCATGCTACGTTTGATTAGGTTCTCTACAATCTCGCTTGATTTTCTACTTCTGAACAACAAACCACTAGAAAGACTAGAAAAATTAACATTACTGAATTTGTTTTCAAAGTCGTTCTGAGCTCACTTCTTTCTTTTTTTTTTTTGAATTAAGGGAAAAACCGCACAAAATGACAACTCGGTGGCGTTGCTCGTAAATATGTGTATTTATATGTATTTTTCTCGAAACTACGACCCACTTTATAGATAACCATTCACTACAAGTTATGCGAAAATTTTGTAAGTAATCTTATTAAAATTGTAATTTTAATTGCAAGGGAACAAATAGGAATTTTGTTACTAAAGGCTATTTCAAAGCAATTTATATTATATATATATATATATATAAACACTCACTCAGGGAATTAAAAGGAAAACATGAACCAAGACTCTTCGCTGCTTCAAACAAGCTTCTTCGGTTGGTAGGAAAACAAAAAGAGTTCAAGAAGAAAGTGTTATTTAGTTTTTGAAGATTCATATCTCTTCCTTAATAGTGTGTCTGTTCAAAGAGTCGTTCAGTTCAACTGTAGACAGAAGAAGAAAAGATATCGTTAATGAATATAACAAAAAAAAGGTTGTTAAGGATTGCTTTCAACGTTAATTCTACCCCCTGCCACAAGAAAGTGAAACATCTCAAGATTTGTTTTAAGTTATCTAGAGAAAAATAACATCAGTTTCCTCGTGAATATACACACACTCTTCTGAGTTTAGAGAAAGGATAGACAAGTATGCAGAGAGATGAATAGATATAACATATAAAATGTTTTCTATCAAAAGGGGAGGATTATCATATTAGCCTAAGCGTCATTAATATGTATAATTCTGAGTACAATTTGGCAATCTCTTTTTGGTTAATTTTTTATTAAATATTCAGCTGAAACAAAAAAGGCACCAGCTTGCGCAAAATTTTTTTTCCTGATAAGTTGCTGACACTATTTCGAGAAAAGACGATATATGATTGCGTCATGTTACTAGAACCTTCAGAGTTTTTCTCGTTGTTTCAACTGATTATTATTGCATCATAATATCTAGTATTGTGTGGAACATTCTAGACTTCTGTCGTAGTATAAATACACTTTGAAATTTAGTTCGAGAAATAGATAGATCTAGAATGCGTGATTGTAAGTTTAGCCATAAAGAGTGTAGAATGGCGATTTTTAGAATGAAATTATCTCAGACTGTATTGTAATAACAGAGTAAAGAATAATAATTTGTGTTGTCAAATTGTATTCTAAAGTAACTGAACCAGACTGTGTGGAATTTCACGAAAAAGAGACAATTGTTTAGACATCTGGAAACAACTGTGATAACCAACAGTGTAACGAACATTTGTATATATATATGTTTGACTTGTTTTAAT
>NW_013666582.1:301628-305952 GCF_000517525.1 Limulus polyphemus | reverse complement strand
TTATTGTTGAAATTTATCGCTAATAAGTCACAGACACCTACTTTAAAAAATCCGGCCCATACACAAAACCTGACAGTGCAATTGGTTTGATCTTCTCATAAAAATGTATCGAGTGGGCTGATTGTTAGCATGAATGTACTGTGAATCTGTGGACTCGTGGTTCGCGTTTCGTTTCGCCAAAAGAATACGCACTCCGCACTTTGAAGCTATAGGTGCGCTATAAGAATGACGGTTAAATTCAAGTATTCGGTCACACAAAATTTTGAAATGGGGGATATTCACTAGTTGTCTTTTCTCTAGTCTATCACTTTCAAACTATGAATGGCCATGTGCAGCTAGTCCTTGTGTGACTTGGCACGAAAGTTAAAAAACAAACATTTTTTTGTGGGAATACTATCATTGGCTTGAATCATTTCATCTTAAAAGGAATTATCTGCTTCATGTTTTTAAAAACACCAAAACAAGTGAATTGTGGATATTACAGCATAATCTGTTCTTTTCCAAACTTTAGTTAATATATTGTTAATGCGTTAAATCCATGTCAATTTGAAGTCATAAGTTAGGCCGAGGAATTTAGCTGAAGTTATGGTCTGGAGAAGTGTCCCATTCATATGTAGCTTCGGTGGATTATTTTTTATGCTTTGTACTAGTTGATTTTTGGGGACATTTATTTTTATTCTATATTTTTGACAATATTCTACTATATTTTTTAATTTTGCTTGAAACTTTGTTGCTGCTATAGATGGGGTGGGAACACTTTTCCAAACGTCAACATCGATCTGCGAATTGAGATGAAAATACTGTGTTTGGGTCTTTTAGTGGCACATTGCTTATGTACATGATGAATAGAATAGAGCTAACTACCCCTCCTCGGGGGACGCCTACCCCTAGAGTAAATGACTCCAAGTAGGTTCCCCCCTACATTTATTTTACATAACCAGCAAATAATGACGTGGGGTAAGTCCATTTCTGTCATTTGGAACCTTAGAATGTCGTGTCAGAGAGTCTCGATATCAAGAAAGCATGCGACAGTGCATTCGTTTTTGTTGAAGCTATCAGTAATGGTTTCTGTTAATCTGACCAAGTGGTCAGTTGTTTGTCTATATTTCTAAAATCCACTTTGGATTCCCGGTTATTTTGAGGTTACTTCTAGATAATTTGAGAGTCTGTTTCCAATTATTTTTCCAAAATTTTCCCTACACAGCTGGTTAGACTTCCTACACAAACTCTGAAAAAACAGAATTATTTAAGAAACACCTCAAAAACGTGTTTAAAACACACCAAGAACCTAACATGAATACATACTTTTACAATAAAGTCAATACCTATGTCAGACTAAAAACAGTAGTAGACTTGTAGTTTTTTCGTTACGAAAAGAAAAAAAATATACCTTTAGAAAAGACGGCATTTTATACACTGACTGTCATCTATCAAAACTTATTTAATGAAACTTCCCTGCTGACACACTAAATATATCAAGAAACAATGACGCCAATAAAAACCCGATAACATTCCAAATGACAAAAACAATCACACAAATCGAAGTTACAAACGCAATAAACTCCACTAAAAACAAAGCACCAAGTGAAGACGGCATACAGGTCGTCCTCTTTATAAAAGTCACTCATAGATTGTATGAACACCTAACAGCATTATTTAACCTATCTCTGAACTCTGGATATATCCCGGTTTCTTGGAAGCAAGCGATTGTACTAATTCGATGACGAGGAACCCACTTTGAGACTAATAATGGTTGGAGACGACTTGAATGGGTAAAAACCAGCAAATAAACCAAACAACTACCGCCCGATCTTTTTGTGTGTGTGTGTGTGTGTTTCAAGTGGTGGGTAACTGCTGCTTTGATTACCTGTGTTTGTGAATCGTTTTAGATGTGTCCAGAATTGTCGTGGATCTGTTTTGTCGTTATGTTGGAAGCAGAAATGATCCCAACTATCTTCTTTCAGTTCTCTAACTTCTTTTCTGATTTTATTTCGTAGAGCATTTATTTGTGTTTTGAATGTCGTTCTTTTATCATATTGATTATTTGTGTGTTTGTGTGTGGTTTCCATGTTTTTGCTGGTTTATGTTTTGGTGTTGTTTGTTTGGCTGCTATGATAAGGCACTCGGTGATTGTATGACAATATACTTCTATGTCTGCTGCTTTCGCGACATTTTTTATTATTTGTTTTGGTAAAATTTTGTCTATAATTGATTTGTATTCGGTCCAGTTTGCTTTTTTATAGTTGGAGTTTTCGATTTGCATTGATTTGTTTGTATGGAGGTGAGATTTAAGATGTTTCAGCTTGCGAGATGATCGCTATCTATTTCGGTTCTTACTTGAAAATTTACGAATTTTCAACTCGTATTGTACGAATACAGGCAAAGATCCAGTATATCACTGGTGCCACGTGCATAAGAAATATGTATCGGGGTGGCATCATTTAGTAACACTGTGTTAATATCTAATATATGTCTGTATAATATTCTTCCATTTAGGTCTGTGGAATTACAGTTAAAAATTGTATGTTTGCTACTAATCTTGCCTGTTATAATATAATTTGTATTATGATTATTTATTTGGCACAATAGGTCGGTGTCTAAGTTTTTATTTCGTGAGCAGTAGACACCAGCTACCGTTACAATATATGCGTTTTCTGTTAGCACATTAACAGCTATACATTCGTTTGATGAAGTAACGTGTACTTCTTTTACAATAAGATTGGATATATACAACAGTAGGATTCCTCTCTTTGGGTGTCTCTTGTTTACTCTATCTTTTCGTATTGTTAAATACCCTTTGATTCTGAATCTATGGCTTTGATATATATACAGGTTTCACTTATTACACATATATCAGGTTTAACTATGTCAGCAATATCTTCAATCTCATGTTTCTTAAAAGCAAGTGCGCCTTGGAGATGTTCATATGTAAAACTGTGAATTTTATGTGAGTAGGGATCCTGTGATTGATTGGATTATCTGTGGTATGTATGGTGTGATGTGTTTTTTGGCTATTTGTATTATCAGTTCTATGCAATATTTGGTTTGTGTTGGTTTTGAATATTCTTTGGTGAAATCTGTGAACATGTTTTTGATGAATTGCATGAATATGTGGGTATTTTATTTTATTTATTTTATTTGTTTCTAGTTTTATATCATTGTTTGTTTTTGATTCAGTTGTTTGTGCATTTTGTTGGTCTACCTGTAGTTCATTATTTGTGGTTTGGATTGGTTGTTGTTGTTTAGTTGATGTTTTAAGTGTTTGTGCATATGTTACTGTATTTTGTTTAGGTGTTGGAAGTACAGGTTGTTTTGGTTGTAGGGTGTTGGTGTTTATTTTCTCTTGGATTATTAATCTTTTATATGCGCTGTTTTATTTGTTTCTATTTCTCACAGCCTTTGTAGTTTGCTGTGGGATTTTTCCCTGCAACTACAGCATTTTGGTTGTGGTTTGTCTTTAGTGCACTGTGTTGCGTGATGATCTCCACCACATCCGACGCACCTCGGTGCTACCAGACATGCTGCAGATACGTGTCCAAATCTTTGGCAGTGAAGCATTGTGCGACTATTATTGCTGGTGTTTTTGTTAGTTCTACTTGGTATCTTTGAAACCAAAGTATTAATCCATTGTTAATAATATTTAGTGTGTTGTATATATATATTTTTTCTTTTCAAGAAATGCTCAAGATTTAGTTTGAATTTCGCACAAAACTACATGAGGGCTATCTGCGCTAGCCGTCCCTAATATAGCAGTGAAAGACTCGTGAACTACTCTTTTACCAACGAATTGTGGGATTGGCCGTCACATTATAACATCCCCACGACTGAAAGGGCGAGCATGTTTGGTGGGACGGGGATTCGAACCCACGACCCTCAGTCAAGCGCCCTAACCACCTAGCCATGCCCGGCCACCACTCAAGACTTAATAAATTTTGAATGCCTCGCATTCTTTATGGAATTTCAAATGAACCCGAGACCCTTTTTTATAACTTTACTGTAAATAATTGAATGTTTTTGAATTTATGTTACCTTTTTCACAGATTTTTTATATCGTTCTAATTAAAAATACAGATTGCAACTTCATATCAGCGAACATTTCATTACTCGTTAAAAATACACTGTTAATAAAGTTGTAATCTTTCTTTCTCGTAAATCGTGTTAATAAAACTGGTCTGCGTTCTATTTTCAGCCACTTAACGGAATAGATGATGAAACAGACTAAGCCCATTTCATGTATTATGTATCTTCTCATATAAATTAGTTACAAAACATCATATTTTTCGGTCTATAAGACGCACTTTTTTTACCCCAAAATTTGATGTCA